>NC_084980.1:20110182-20172682 GCF_963691925.1 Scomber scombrus
GTGAAGTTGCGGGCTGTAAAAACCAAACAATGACCTGAAAGACTGAGGACCTTTTCACACTGTTAAAGTCCAACCCAAGATCTGAGCCAAGGTTAATGTTTTTTTTAGATTGTATACATTTTTATCCGGTTTAGTTTTAGTTTCATGTTGCAATAATAAGAACATGCTAAAGAACTTAACATGACGTACCTATGTCCTGCTGGTCTGCGTCTCCCTATACTTGACGTTGATTGGTTTGGAGATGAGCGTGAGTTTGACATCTGCGTGTTGTCAAGTTGGTGGGTACTATCACTGTTTGAATTAATGGAGATTCATTTCTTTGCCATTATAATAATATGATTATGGCATGACTATATCTTCAGTTAACATTGCTCTCCTGTCCTCTAATATCCTCTCTGAAAAGACCTTTTTATGATATATAACATTTTTATGAGTTTTTCCCAGCTTACTTTTTATATACGTCATCAGACCTTATTTATAATACAAACTTGGTCTCCTCCTCTCCCTATGTGCTATTGGCTCATTTTTCCTTTTTCCAGTTCTGACAATAACTTGCTGGAACTTCCTGTAATTGGTCCAAAGTCCAAACCACCCAAAACTGTTTTCACACAAGAAATTAATTAAAACCATGGTTCAGTTTGATCTGGACTGAGACTACCTCTTTTTCGTTGGACCAAGGCTCGGTGTTTGGTCCGGACTGTGATCCATGGGAGATTTCCTGTCATTTTGGTTTGGATCAAACTGAAAAGTCTGAAAGTCTGGACCAAACAAGGTGGGTGTGAAAGGGCCCTAAAATGCTCCATAGAGGTGAGGGGAACGGCAGATTGCATAATATTTGATGTGTTTGTCAATAGTGATCCTTTTCACATTGCACATCATTTCATCCATTGTTAATATAAAAATATTGATTAGAACAGCTTTAATGAGTTTGTACAGGCAGAGGTTTCCTCTCTGGATGCTTTGAGTTTCATTCAGTTGCTTTTTTAATACTTGGATGTATTAATGTAGGTGTAGGTTTGCTTTCTAGGAAATAAAATCTAAGATCCTCAAAGAAAATAATCTGAATGTCAAGTCATCACTGAGAGCTCTGTCACTATCTGAATCGTTCTGTGGTGGCAAATCCTGTCCATCCAAGTGCAAGCTCTAACATGAGCATTAGGAATGGTTTGCAAATATGACCCTCTGTTAAATAGCATTTGCAGGATTTCCCTCCCATGTAAGTCCATTATGGTGCAAACCCTAATATATTAGCACAGGCTTATCCTCAGAAGTTCTATTCTGCTCAGTGGCACTTAGCAGGAAAAGTCCCCCGAGCTTGTGGCTCGGTGTTATTTTACATCAAACAAATTTCTTTTAAGTGCCATCTTTTCCCAGTGTGGTTCTCCAAAAGTCATGAACAAAGATCTATTGCATCCCTTAAAAATTTCTCCACAGCAGGTGGACCAGCTGGCTTTTGAACTTACTGGAGTGTAGTGACTAGGAAGTTATTGTTATGTTGTTGTATGAATCTCAAAGGTCGTGTTTGGCTGCTGAAGGCATTGATGCATTTCCACAACAAAATTTCATACATGCTGACCTCCAGAGTTCAGTGTAGGGTGGACAAGCAGACACCTTGCAGCATTACCTGTTTTTTTTCCTGTGGTCTTTTAGTTTGCCTGTGGCTCATAGACTCACACATTCATTGTGGATTGGGCGAGGCTGTGCAAACACTGAATAATGCATCATTGCTGGAGCAGTTAGGTGTGAAAACTCAGTGTGAGATTAGTGAGAAGAAATAATGTTCATGCTCTCTTTATTCCCTTTCCCCATCTCTCTCACTTTCCCCTCCAAATGAAGGAGAAAAGACAACCTATTACTACGTCCCCCCGCAGATATCCACTGTTGCATCCCTTTCCACATCATTCACCCTCACTTCTCTAAAGTTGTGAGATTTCCTGAATGAGATGAGTGTTAATGAATGGTGTACAACCTAGTGGTAGAAAGAGAGACGCTTGTCAGGTTCAGGCTTCATGGGCTATGTGCTCATGAGAATCAAATTTACATGCTGACACACAGCTTGTGGTTATGTTACCTTTCTTCTTTCGTTTTAATGAACTCAATAGGAGCATGTGTGATGTGTGTGCGTATGTGTAGGTGTGTGTATGTGTGGTTTGGGGAGTGCTTTATGTGTCGATAAAATATTAGAAATGACTATATAGTACATGGGGATGTAATAGCATTGTTTCTAGGGTACAAAACTTTAGATGGAAGTTCCATGGACAATAAAGCATCATTAAAGCAAGAAAAAGTTATTGCAGAGTAGAAAAACTACATAGTCGCTTTTCTCTGATTTACATCTTAAAAGAAAGCGCATCAAGTCTTTATCTCAACACCTTTTGTTCATAATCGGAACAGTTTCTTGTTTTAACATTCTTGTATCACCTTTGTAAAATGCATCTTCTCCACTCTTATAAACTTCTCATGCTTTCAAGTGTTCACATGCTGAGATCCTAGAGATTGATTTATGCCATACCTCGCATGCACGCCAAAAGGGTAAGCATTCACTTTGAGAGGAGGCGGCACAAAGCAGACGCAGGCTTTTCCCATCCTTTCACACATATTCAAAACAAGAGGCACTGCCTGTCACAGAGTAACACGTAACTTTGGGAATTGTCTGTGGCAGGTCTATGAAAAGTGAAGCTGTGTGATAAGGAGAGATGTGTGAGTAGGAAACATAGGGAGGCGAGGCAGCCAACCAGGCTCTTCATTCACACCTGTGAGCGACATCCTGCGCTCCCTGGGGTACAGCATCCGGATGGCGTAGTAGAGAAGCAGGCTCTGCGCGTCTCCCGTCCCCTCCCCCCATTCTTCCCTTCTGTTGGAGTGCTCCTATCCTACACCGTTCTTCCCATCAGGGATCTTTTGTAACATTGATTGACACAATGTTGAAACAATTATGCTCCAAAGCAGGAATCCATGAATTTTTCATTTTATGATTTCATACTCTCTGTAACTAATATAATACTATAGTGAAATGTATACACTAAGAACTGCATGGGATGACCCAAATATCTCTTTATCTTTATCTTCAGTGACACACAGAATCTTTGCATGTTCTCTGTAATGTGGGATTTCTACTCTTTTTGTGTATATATGTATATTTTGAATAAAGCAGGAACTCAGTCCTATTTTTAAAAGCTACAGACTACTGCAACCCCACCATCACCTCAGTGTCACAACTGAGCACAATTTCACTGACAGCGCAGGTGAATCACATGCTGGATTGATAATGGTTAGAAGGTAGCCTGTAAGGATGTTACTGGTCAGAAACTGGTTATGACATGTTGCCTCTTTGGTTTGACCTCAACAGGATAGAAAAGTGCTGTTTTGTAACTTCATCCAAGTTTTCATTAAGATATGTCTCATCAATCGACAAACTTGCAATACATTATTTCTTTCATTTTAATCAGATTAAATGCAGAATTTAATACAAATCTGTAACTGTAGAAGTGTGAAATTCTCTTTTTTTGAAATCAAAAATCCCATGTGGAGAATCTGCTTTCAGAGGGGAGCCTGAGGGCATCATAAAGGTAAAATAAAACACATGGAGGTTTACTGGAGGAGCGTGGTTGGTTCTGCGTCGCGTTTTAAAAAAAGAATAGAAAGATATGTTCTTTTAACTTTAAGGTGTAAGTTATTAAAACTGGCCAGAATTTGATTGAACAGATACAAGTTTAGGCATCTAGTGAACTTATAACAATGGCATTTTATTAACTATATTTCAACCTGTCCTGGAAATACTTCTTGCCAAAAGTTATTCAAAAAAGTTTGAGAGTGAAATTCTTTATAAATGTTTCAGCTCTACCATTGCACAGGTGATAATGCAGTATAATTAGACACTCCTCCATTGCTTTGGTTTGGTATGTGTACAGTTTTTACCATGAACATGCAGATGTGTCCATTTTTTATGGGCTGGTACCTTCTACTATTAGTCACAGTCAAGACTAACTACATTTATCACAATAGATCAGCATCAGCGTAATAGGAAAGTAAAAATAATGTAGTGACACATTTCTCATATGATTTCATAAAACATGCATGAAAATGGTTCAGATATTCTGGTCTCTTCGGGTACGATCACAGAGGCAGTGTGTTCATTTTTGCCGTCCTGCCATTTGTAGTCTCAGTAGACCAGCTCATGCCTGTTTGTTTGGGGGTTTGGCAGCTGCTGTCAGTCCAGTGACATCATAGTACTGGCACAGAAACACAGTGAGAACAACACAGCAATGACTGCTTAGTTAGCAGCAAAGATGTTCCAAATAAAAACAAACACACTTGAAATTTTATGGATGCATGTTAAACTAAGTGGAGACACAAATGATGAAGATGAGGTACCTAAATACTGCTTAAGTACAATAGACTCAAAACTTTTTCTACAACCCAGTTAACTTTCAGTCAGCAACTTAATTCTGAATTTGCTGGTTTCAAAGTGTGTGGCCTTTTTTTTAAATAAAGAAGAAAAAGAAGAAGAAATATAATTCAAACAAAACAAATCATGCCCAAAGAACACTTAAAAATATGTCAATGCTATTTTTTAAAAACTTATTTCTGTGCTTATCAGTGTTTAAATTCATTCCCATGATTTACACATTTGCTGCATTTGCTCTCTCTGTAACTGTCACACATCATCATGCTAAATCAGCAGATTATTTCCTCTGGGTTTTTTCTGAGTTGATAAATTATTTATGGTCACAAAGAGCAATATTAGATGATTGACACAAGCCGAAAAACCTTCAAATGGTTAGGAGGTGATGGTTTGTAAACCTATTTTCTGTAGGGGGAAAAAATATAACGAGAAAATATATGAATTAGGATAAGGGACTGTGAATATCAAAAATGTGTGAATGTCCTCTGGCTGACTTAATTTAGCTGTCTTTTAAGGCTTTTCCCTGCATATGGTTGTGGGTGTAAATCATGGCTTACAAATGGACTATTAACTACAATGGTCCTGGTGTTTTATTTCCTAATGAGAAATTGTTTGTGATTATTTGCAGGTGAGACACCTACTAGACAAATAGACCCCACTTTTAACACTTTGACAGATATCATCTGGAAGCCATCATGGCGGAAATACAAATTATGGAATTAAGGTTAAGAAAAAGAAAATACAAGAGTACATTTGCATTGATTGAAGTCCCATTGCTCAGATGCAGGAGGAAAACAAATCAGGTGCCTTACATTTGTAGTTATGGCTACAAATTGTGAACAGACTGCTTTGAAATATCTTGTATCTACACAATTATATAAATCTTGTTTATTTTTAGTGGTTTTATCTTCAGTATGAAGCTCTTTTTTTACATGAAACGGTAGCTTTCATATCCTTAATAGATAACATGTTTTTAACAGATGGCACACGATGCAGTAGTTTAAATCAGTCTTTATATGTAGATTCTGATCATGTCATTATCAGTTAAAGATCTCCTCCAGACACTTAATAGTTCAATTAACTTATTACAAATTACTTCTACTCCTCCCTCCTCATTGAAAAATCAAGAATATATTAATATCCAAATATTTTTCACTTTAAAAGGCACTGGAGGTTTTTAAGTTTCAACATCACATAACATGGTGTAAGTTGTATACTGGACCACAGTTGGCTTTCAACAGATGAATGTGAAGACTTATTTTAGTGTCAAACTCTGCACACACATCATTCCGCTTTTTGAAGGTCAAACATCTGACTGAAGGAACTAGAAGAAAAACACATTTTTTGAGTGGAGGGGGGAACTTAAATGATGAACACCCTATGGTGCATGTTGATGACATATCTGTGATCAAGGTTTTCTTGCCAATTCTCCTGACAGTTCACCCGCTAGGTCATTTCCCTGATCTGTTGCCGATAGCACAGTAACTGGACACACACTGAGAAACAGCTGTCACTCAGTTGAGTCTCAGAGGTGTCCATCACAATGGCTCGTGTATCCAGAATATTCACCATCTGCTGCTGTTTTGCTGAACGTGTAGCGTAGGCCCATCTCACTTCCACTGATTGGTGTGGGAGGTATCTAGTCGGTGACTGACAGCAGCTTGTGAGCATGTTCAGAGCCATATGGGGAAAGATTGACTACCACATGTTGGCATGAGGCAAAATCATTGGTGTTTAACTCAGAGTGTAAAACTCAGCACTAATCCAGACAGATGCCACTATCTGTTTATCAGATCTTAATATATGATCGATTTGAACAGTTTCTGCAGACACAAATCAGAACCTCCATTTGTCCAATGTATAAATGTGCTTTTTACATGTGTAAGGAGTGCAGAATGACTCACTGTTATAACTGAATAACTTGTTCTTGTCTGTTGCCAGACAAGATTGTTGGAACGATAATTCTGCAAAACCCTGAAGTATTATCAATGCCAACATTTTTTTATATTCAGTGACAACATTCTACATTATCTGTGAATGGCAACTAAGATGTAAAGGATAAGGGGTAGGGGAAAGGTTGTGGTTACAGTCAATAAAAAGCTGAATGTTAATTAAAGGTCTGTAATGGGGCAAAAACAGCATTCTCCTTTGGGAAAATTAGATGCAGTTCACACACACCCATGACCCCAACCTTCAGACCCTTAGTCTGTGTTCAGTAGTGCCAATGCCGGTGTAGCTGAACATGGCTACAATGCAACAACATCATTCTACAGATGCCAATCAAATACGAGCAATCACACATTCCAAGCTGATTACTTTTTTATTGTGAACACTGTATATTTGCTGTTTACCTTGCAATAATAGCAACAAAAGACACAATGATGTCCTTCAAAAGAAATGATGCCAACATGATAATTTTCCACAGTTGTATAAGCCTGATTTAGTGTATTATAAACTGCTTTGCTGTTTTTTGGCCTCCGAGAAGCCTTCAGATCCAGAGATCTGTTACTCAAACTTCACTTCCTGGAGTGTATTTCATGCCTCACTGGTGCCTAAAGCAACCCAAAGCAGCTAAAAATATAAATATGCAGAAGGCAGTGAGTAGGGCTGTCAACTAAACAACATAGAGCTGAAATGTTCAGCTGATTTATCGATCAGAGACGATCGACTAAAAATACATTTGCAGCTGTACTGATTGATTGACAATTTAACATTTGCTGGTTCTAGCAACTCAAATGCGAGGATTTGCTGCTTTTCTTTATCACATAACAGTGAATGGATGTCTTTGGGTTTTGGGCTTTTAGTTGGACAAATCAAGCAATGTGAAGATATTTGATAAAATATCTATTTAAAAACATTTAAACATTTAAAAACAAAAGTTATGAAGTAAAATCCTGAGTGACTTTAGCCTCCACTTGTATAATTCCCATATAAGCTGACTCTGCAGACACTACAGTCTTTCATAAGTAAACTTGATTAGAGAGTCAAAACCACCGTCTCTTAAGTCTGGGTACGGCTAGACAGGAACAGGGAAAATAAAATGCACCGCTCAGAAAAATGCCTTACGTTTAAAGCAGGGGGGCGAGTGAGAGTGTATCGATCTTTGGTCGCAACAACTTCCTCTGTCAGCAAAATTCTATTTCTGGATCCATGGTATCTCAGGAAGCCAACGAGACCTGATTTGCGGTGAATGACATTACATTACCGTGTCTCTCCTCCAGTCCCAGTGATCTATTTCTATCCCAGCACTCTAAACCATATTGTCATTTAAGTTAAATTTAGGTTAGACAGAGACACTGAAGAAGGCAAAACCCCCCCAGTGTCATATTGTTGTGGAGGCTGCTCTGCATGCCAGTTAATTGCCTCATCCCTTGGGTAAATTCCCACTTCAAGCAGTCTCATCAACCCATGTGACACATCACCTAGCGTGAATGAAACCTGAATGTAATGAGCAATACTTTTCCTCATGTCAGCAGACATTCATGAGCAGTCTGATAAAGCGGAAACTGGATCAACACACCGAGACAATTTGGACTGCTCTCACAAACAAAACTGCTGTAGGGAAGTGTCAAAACCTTCTGCTGGTGCAGTGGTTTCTCCTATCAAGCAGAATCGGAGACTCTGGGGGGGGGGGGGCTTGTGTGCGGTGACAGGTAAGTCTCATGAGAGAAAAGGTCTCATGTTCATGCACATGGATCCCCTTGTGTGCACATGGAGACGAGATAATTTGGGCAGCAAAACAAACAAGTCCCGCTTTACTGCTTTGACAAAGATGCTCTAAGTGTAAACAGATCTACCTAACAGAGATTGAGTTATTCGTTTTACTCAGCCAACAAAAACGCTCTCAGGAGAAAAAGCTCTGGACAATCAATGAATTCTGATTAAATCGACAATGGCAACGCTGAGGTGCACTGCAAATGAGATGCTCCCGGTCTGCAACTGATGCGGTCTATTTCATGACAATCTCGAGAGTCATTCATCCCCCATCAGGCAGTCATCGTCCCCAAACCTCTGGGTCAGCCCCGTAATAAATATAGATGTTGACACACAGATTCTACCAGTCACAGGAGCAGACAATTCATGTTGTGGGTGGACTGAATCTGGCCCTGTGTCCGCACCTGACACCCTCCAATTATATGTGACAGATGCTTGGCGCGTGCACACGCACATTAATACTCTGCAGCACGGAATGAAATCTCCATATCTGACACTGGGCTTTTCTCCCCCCTTCCGCCTCTCTCTTTTGTTCTCTGGGTGTATGTGACCAGATGTGGCCCTACTACAAATTTAATAAAGATGCGACAGTGTGTGTTGCCTGTATATATTGTGTGTGTGTGTGTGTGTGTGTGTGTGTGTGTGTGTGTGTGTGTGTGTGTGTGTGTGTGTGTGTGTGTGTGTGTGTGTGTGTGTGTGTGTGTGTGTGTGTGTGAAATAGACTTTAAGATTCTACTTGAGTGTGTGAAAGACACAGCCAATTTGGTATGCATATACATAAACTGTATGAAGTCTGTATGAGGTCTGTGTGTGTGTATGTATGGTGTGTGTTACGTGTCCATATTCTGATCCTATAGATAGATAAATAGATAGATCTTCACACTGCCCTATTAGCAGGCTCCATGTGTCAGTGGTTAATCCCTTGGTCTCTCAAGGGACGTTCCCCCTCCTCCTTCCCCTGTCCTCCTGTCACCCCCTCATCACCACCTCCACAGATGGGTCCTTTTATTTCCCCACCGAATACTAATAATGGCCATTGAAGGATTCCAAAGGGGCCGTTTTTTACCCCCTTAACACCAGCACTGGGGCTGAATGGTGTAATGATGCAAGTGGTGGCTGAGGGAGGGAAAAGGGAGGATCCTACGAGCAAACAGACAACAGCTAAACAAACAGAGGTTTTCTTCACGGGATGTTTAAGTGCTTCCTTTAGAATTCATCAAGTGCTCCTATGTTCACTGTGGTAGTTTGTACTCACCAAAATATGGAACAGGAGTTGAGCAACGCACTATTCACCTCTCTCACGGAATCCGGAGGGAAATTATTTTGCTGTAATAAAACCGAGGTTATTATAGAGTTTACTTATATGACAGGTAGCCATATGGTGGTAAAATATAGCTCCTATCATCAAATAATGAAACCAGGGACACAGCCAACAGCAACCAGAGAGGAATGAAGAGGGGAAATGAGTGTGCTACTACAGCTTCTAATTATAGAAAAACATTATTGAACATCACAGTGATGCTGCAGTGTATAGCAAACACAGCCTGGAGTCAAGTCACTTTGTCTGTGAGGCAGGGAGAGAGGAAGAAGAGGAGGAGAAGACAGATAGAGAGCTTTTAAACAGTTTAGGTGTCCCGCTGCCAAATCGACTGCTACTAACTGTTGGACAAAGCTATTTTTCATGATTCCTGTAACAGCCTACAACACCAGCCAACATTAAAGATATAAAAACTGCCTCAGAAGCGCATAAAAGAAAGTAATGTAAGCTCCAATGAGTAACTTTGTAAGCTGTCTGCTCCAGCTGGCAGGGATGATGTTCAATACCAAGAGGATGCCAACAGCTGCATGGAGGAATGTTGTCAAATGCGGGCAAATTGTGTTTTAGGCACAAATGATGTGAAGCTAATGTTTCTCCACAAATCAGAAAGGTACAGAAGGATTGAACCAATGTATAGTACCTGTCAAACATTTGGACACTTTCTCGGAGCATCCAAACTTTTGACTGGTACTGTACAGTATGCACAAACAAAAATCTGCAATTTGTGTGTTTCTCAAGTGTTTAAAATTAAAAGCAGTCCTGAGGGAGCTAAGAGATGCTATATATGAGCCAAATCTACACTCGTGCGTCACAGTGTATGGTGGTCCTATCATAGCTGCCACTGGTGCACAAATTGATTTATAGTTCAGCGTCAGATTTCACCCAATGATAGTGTGCCAAACGGATTAGTCATATATTATCAGGCTGTATTTCTGCTTTCATATACACCAGAGTAACTGATTGCACTCCTTGAGCCAAATGGTTGTTAGATGCTGTTCTTTAAATATCACTGAGATCCTGTTATTGTGACATATGACTGTTCCCAGAGATTCAAAGTAGAGGTCCATTTTTCTGCGAACTTGGAGGATGGAGTTTGTCCCATTTCTTACTGTATGCTCATAAGTCTAACAATGTAATGTAATGAAGATTCTTCACATTGATGGAGTCTGTTGCTATTTCAATGAATATTGTTTTACATTACATTATCTCTCCTTTTTGGGATTAACATATTATGTATTTAAAAAATAACAATTAGTGAGTTAACTGTCAATCACAGCTGTCAATTAACGCCCACACAGCAGACATCAAAACCTACTTTAACACTTCAAATCTTATTAAGAGAGCAATAATTTCCCAAATGACCACTAGCACACTTATTAAAGTGTCTGAATTTAGTGATAGAGACCATAATGACATGATTATTGACTTGCAGATCATGCCTTCAAAGCAATTACTACACGATTGCGTTGTTTTAGAGTTATGAATGGGACAAAGGAAACAAAATGCAATGTACTGTAATACTTTGTCTGGAGGAGAACATTAAGGATTTCTGGCAGCCAAAATACACCTGTGAGCTCAAACTGAGGATCCAGAATACTTAGTTCAAAGCACACATCTCGACTTACAGTGTGTGGTGATCATAAAAGAATCATAAAACAACATGATAAAAAATGAAAAAACTGTGTAACTGTGAAGATGACTGCAATACTAACATGGTCATGGTGGAAAATGTATATCAAGGTTTCTTTCTACATTTGATATGGTGCTTCTTTATGTCAACAACAGTGACCTTAATGTAGTGCTTCAACTGATGAATGAAATATTATACTTAATTAAAATCATCACTAATAAAAAAATGTACAGCAATCAATGGTATCAAAAGGTGTGAAGTCATCATCCATGCAGCTTTAGCATCATTGCACTGGTTGCCAGGTACCAGAGTATATCAGTGAATAGCCTTTATCTATTCCAGAGTCCAGGTTAAAGTCAAGAGGTGATCAAGCTTTTCCTGTACTGGCGCCTCAGCTTTGGAACAGTCTGGTCTGCTAGCACTTCCAAGCTAAGTCATACTTTAATGGGGAACCACCACTGATTTGACAAATTAAGTTTACTTCATAGTTTTATTTGTCAGTCTTTAAAAACATTTGTATATTGTCCTTTGTGACTCTGGAGGAGAAAATAACCCTGATGATATCACAGTGAAGTCAAGGCTGACTACAATTTAAAAAAATAACTTTTCATTACGAAATGGGGATGTGGTATTTGAAAGATTTGGGCATTCACCAGACAGGAGTGGTCTAATGAAAAAGTTGCATTATGGGAAATACAGGGTCCTTTGAGCTTGACCTTTTCAGGGGACCAGAAGTCAGGACATTTTGGTTTCTGTTGCTTAGTTTGTGACTGTTCTTTTAAAAAAATCTGTCTCTCACAAGTGCCCCTATCTTTTCACTTGAATATCCTTTCAAAAAGAGGACATGCACATTTCCAGGTCTATACTTAAATTTTAAGACTCTATTGGGATATCTTTGTCTGATTTCCAGTTAAGAAACTCCTTATTTATGTTATAATGGCCCTTTATGCAGCCCCTCAGTTCAGCCTCTGTGTGAAACAGGCCGTTTTAATTCCTGTCTCTTTGAGGCCCTCCTCCCAATAAGCCCACTCTGTTCTGATTGTTTAGCTTCCAGAAGATGCCCCTCAGGAGGCTTCATAAACAAACACTAGCAGAAGGATTTAACTTCTCCTTCATGAACATATGTTCACCTTGAGTTTTGGAACTTTTACCATGTTTAGACATGGACATCTGACATCATAACAGTATGAAAACAGAAAATAACAAAAAGCCCACACATTCAAATTTAACAGACTCGCCTTGACTGACTGCTAGATTTATTTGTTCATATATTACAGCTTCCATGCTCCCACCTGATGTTTCTTGTTATTCTGATTGATCTTGTCTTTGTTTATATGCCAAATGATTTGGGTGCTTGTTTGTTTGTTTTCTTACCTTATCATGTGTCTTTTTATGCTGCTTTTTTGTCAGCCTTATTATTATTTTATTATCAGTCAACATTCAATACATTTAAAATACATCCTGTAGCCATATTCACAAGATGAAAAGTGTTAGTATCTTTGCAATGAAATCTGCTTGAAGGTCAAGGACTTTAAGTAAATAAAACATATCTGTACAACCAAACCTACAAAGAAAAACTGCAACAATAATTTCAACATCTTTGTCTCAACAGTCTTTTGTTTGCAGGTGGGTGTCCCCTTTTGTTTTCCCTTGCAATTTCAGTCTCTCCAGGTCCCTCAGCTTATGCTCTCTAACAAAACTATCTTATCACAATCCTCAATTTCCCTGATTGAGAAAAACATGTGTATATACATCTATGATTTAAATGGAGAGCCTAACATCTTATTCATCTTACTTACTATTACACTATTTTCAGGCATATATGTGGCTCTAGGTAGTAATATTAAACTGGGTTCTCGTTATGTATCCACTATTGAAAGTTTAAATTAACTGCTTCCAACATGCTGTGTATGTGTTCATACTGTTCTCCTAGGCAGACGTTGTCACTGGCTGAACTCTAATTGATACTCTGTCTTAGTGAATCCCCACTTGACTCCTCTAGTCCACCGTGTCAGAGGAAGTATGTGGCATCCTCTCAGTCCTCTAAGGGCCTGAATAGAATAGAATGAGACATTTGTCTGTATGAATATTACATTTTCTCCTTCAGTCCAATGGTAAATTATTGAACAGAATGCACTCCGGAAAACAGTCTTTGTGAGATGCTTCATAGATACAGCAAATGTAATACTTTTGGGTCCTTTTTTTCCCTCTCCCGGCGTAAAAAAGTCCTCTGCATGGGCTTAAAAGATGGAAAGCGTGGTGGAATTCCTCCCTGCTGGCTACAGCAAAGGCCGACTCGTCTGTCTGCAGAAGCAACAGATGGCCATGGTCTAGGGTTGCTAGGAAACTGGTAATCAAATACTTTAATTCAGATTGATTTGGGAATCTGAGGTTTATTAAAAGCAGGGTGAAGTCTTTTGTTATTCAGATGGCAAGATGTCCAATTTCTCCTTCTTATTTTGGTTGGTAAATATTTGATTGCCCTCAGAGTTGAATATAGACTTGGCATTGTGCATCGGACATGCTGTGGTTGTGTGTGCACAAGGCTGTGAATGCAAATTATTGACAATATCTGACTAATGGCCAAACTAGCATGAAAGGAGTGGCAATAAAGGCATGAATATCAAGTATGTCTGCAGATATATTTCTGTCTGCGGTCTTCTAGGCTAGTAAGCCACTGGCACCATTCTCCTGTTTTATTTTTTGGCTGTTTTGCCTTTATTTTGAAAGTGGGTGGCATAGAGACCAACAGGAAACAGGGAGAGAGGGGAATGACCTGCAGCAAAGGTCCGTTGCTGCAATCAAACCAGGGACACTGCCTTTTGTTGTTGATGTTTTGTATTGGAGGATAATATGCATTGCAATAAAGTCTTTCAACACAGTGCAAAATATAATAAATTCAAGGTTAAAATGAGATGAAAGCACCAAACTCAGTTTTCTTTACAAGATAACTTTATCCATTGTTAATCCCTGCAGTGCTGAAAGGTCTTCAAGAAAAATGTTATTAGTTGTTGACGGCTCTGGGTAATTGTGCTCCGATAGCAAAGTTTAATACTGGCCTTGATTTGCTGGCTTGATTTAAAACTAAATGTGCCTTAGCAAGGAAGAAATAACACAATCTTCCTCTTACAATTGAGAAGTTTAGACAAGTTTTTTGCTGTTGCAGCCTGACTTGCTCTGGTATGACCACTAGCTTGTGGTGGCTGATCTTAGCTAATGTTAGCAAAATTTGGTATTTAAGAGAACTTTATTGTCAACCTTTCCATATTCAAACATGCAGTATGGGTGAAATTTTGAGGTTTTGAAATATTGCCGTATAACTGATGATACTGGTTTACTTCTGAGGCACATGTGGTTGAATCAAAAAGATGAAACAAGAAGCAAACACGGTACCTTTCCTAGAGACATGTTTGCTTTTTCCTGCTTGTTGTACCATTCTTCTTGTGCTCAGGCAGGTTGACTGTTGGTAAATGAAAGGAAAACTAATGCACTATGTTTCTGTAATTAACACTTGTGGCCACAGTGGTGCTACAAACAAAGTTACAAACTTTCACCTGAAAATACAAATCTGTTAATAAGGCATAACCTGCAGGAGCTGTGCAATTAATCAATAACTCAGCAAACATAGGCCTTATAGCCTAGTGATTTTGAATTAGATCTTATTACTAGCCCAAGTCTAGATCAGTATCTCCGCCGTGACAGCTGTAATGATATACAGCAATAAACATGAGAGAACCAGAGTCTGGAATGCCATAATATTGGCAAGCACAGCGGTCTCCAGATGTTAACAGTTTTGCACTAGAGTTTTTAATCAGATAGCAGGTTTGTTGATTTGGCCATCACTGGTGTAGGAACAGTTAAAGCTCCTGTGATGTTGCAGTAATGCAGCCGGTTCCCTCAGTTAGTGGGACAGATCAGAACTGATATAACATTTCCCTGGTGAGTTCATAAATAGATCCAAACACAAGACAGACAAATCTTTTGGAAAAACAGAGCTGAGAGTTGATTGTTGGTGTAGATGCTGATTGTTCAGAAAGGCACATTTGATGTCTGTTTTTTCTCTTTCATCTAAAAATAAACGTAAGAAGGTATTCCTCAACCCTCTGTTCTCTTTTTATTTCCTGTTAGTATGACAGACAGATGAGTCTGTGGGGGAAGGGAAGAGAGGAGATGCGTGTGAACATAAGTGTAGTTGCATATTCAAATTCATGTCTGTATATATATACACATCTATATATGCACACGCGCGCGCACACACACACACACACACACACACACACACACACACACACACACACACACACACACACACACACACACACACACACACACACACACACACACACACACACACACACACACACACACACACACACAAAATCTGTATCATGATGCCATGTGCAGAAAAGGAACTGAAAGTACAGTCAGATTTTCCTTCAGCCCAACAAAACTGCCCCATGATCAGAACAATGAAAACAATCTGATGTTACAGCTCCAACGTAGGTACAAATTAAATACTGAGCAGAGTGATCATACACTGTAAACCTTCAGTGCATTCTGCCACAGCTAGCTGGAGCTTGCAGTAAAACAAGAAATGGTTTAAATCAAAGTGAATGAGAGACATAGAGACCACAGAGCAGTGTTTCCCCCAGGATTTTTTTTTCCAGCAGTGGTGCAGTTGTGTGCAGAGCCTGCATTGCAAGGACTCATATTTTCACACACCAGCAGTAAAATAACTTGAAAGTACTTTGAATTTCTTCAACGAGCCGTGTGTGTGTTCATTTACAAGTGCTTTTGACACCAGAAGAACAGAAGGCCCAGATAGCTACAGTTGTAATAAATGTCAGAGAATAAAATGCCTCAAAACAGTAGGGTGTCTTAGGGTTTCTCTCCCATGAAAACGTTGATGTTATTGGACTAAAAGCTACACATTTTCATGTCATTTTCGACCTTACAATATTTATTTAGAAAAAACAACACTAGTTGTAGTTTTTCACAAAGAATCAGACGTTAGCAAAAAGAAAAGTGAAATAAATATGCTCACTGAAGATAAAGTAAGCACTGCGTCCTGAAGTTAATTCTGAACAGGATTAGAATTGATTTATATTGTGAATATAACTAAATGCTTTTTTCCCCAGATCAGCAACAGTAATGTGTACAACAGTAGAGTCACTAAATCAACTCAATATCTCACTGGAAACAAAAACAACATGTCAATAAAGTAAATAATATTTCTGAGATGAAAATACTGAGTGAAGTTTAGAAACAATGCAGACAACAAGACATCAGTCACGATCAGTCTTTCCTCTGTCCTCCTCTTTCTGATGCTGGGGTGATTCACTGTCTTCAGGTAACGCTGGTAGATAGAGGGGCTGGTATGGAGGTATGCCATCTCACCCATTAACTAAGTTCACAAGAATTTGGCAAATTTTAAGATATTTTGCAAACTAAGGTAAACAGCTATATACACACAGCTTTGGTTGTAGTTTGTTCATAAAAACTCGTTATTAGCTTAACCATTGCACTGTGGTTGTGTAAAACATACTGGCGGTGTATGAGAGACTTTGTGTTTGTGTGTGTGTGTGTGTGTGTGTGTGTGTGTGTGTGTGTGGCAGCATGGGTGTCTGCATGTGCATTACAGATACATAGATTTACAGTATCGCCTACAAAAAACAAAAAAAGTTAAGCTCCTCACAAGCCAGAAAACCTCATCTGAGCAGATTTGGTTGGCCCTCTCCCCAAAAGTCACTTATTCAAGAGTAAAGGTCAATCTTTCCTAATCCCATACACGATTTGACAGGTACAGCACAGACGTACATGATTTTCTTGACTATAATGGCATGCAAATGCATTATCCATTGTGTCATTAACATATTCAGACTTATGTTTGGCAGTATTGCCCTTTAGGGCGTGTTTAGTCTGAACAACTTGATCCATGCCACACGGGTATGCAGTGCTGAGAGAATGTTAGTGCAAACGCTTCCTCCTTTGCAAGAAGGGAAATAAAACACTTGATGTCTGAGGCACATCTACATGTTAGAGGGTTGGACAGCTGGGTCTGCTTAATGGGGTTTGTCACTTAAGTGTGCACTATATTTCTTAGAGATCTGAATGTTTTAAAGGAGAAAGAAAGGACTGAGTGTGGCACACTCATAGTGAGAAAGGCTGCCCTATTAGGTTCTGTGTAACCTTATCCTCTGTTTCAAATTTCCCATTAATTGGTTGGAAACCCTTTAAAACTACAAGAAGTAGGGAGTTCCCATCAGAGGCCAGCAATAGAAACTACGTTACAGACATGCAATGAGACAGCCCACTACATTTATTGTTACCATAGCCTCCAGTAGAAACTATTTTCTGTTCACCACAAATAATATCTTTGCATCTGCCTCAAACCAAGATACTCTGATTTATTTCACATTTTTGGATTATTATTTGCAAAGAAATACTTACATCTGTACGTGTCTTAACCAGCACTTTCCCACACACACATTTTCAGACATAATAATTCAGTCTGGCATTTTCTTATAATATAATTATTTTGGCCTTTTGTCTAAATGTGACAGTTCACAGTGTGGACCTTTCTTGAGTGGCTCTCTGTATATCCATGTCTGAGTCAAATCAGGGATGTTGCAATGGCAACAGTATTAGACAAATAGGCCACAGGGACACCCCACTGCTGGAAATGTTACTGCTTTTTGTTTTTGTCTATAACCTGGATGGTCAGATTACTTTACTTTTTAAATGGAAGATCTACAACAGTAAAAAGATGGTATGGTCAAAATAGCAGCATTTAAACTAAGCTCTGATGGTTAAAAACTCTATTAATACACAGTATTTTTAAGTGAGGAAGAAATCAAAATGACTCAAGCCTATTTGAGACTTCCTTTAAAATGAAAATACACTTGAGCTTTAATCATTTCTAACATTTTCGTTTGAGAATTTGCTCTATAGAGCTGGATCTTGGATCTATTACATATTTTCATTTATTCTCTCCAAAGAATAGATATTTTTAAAAATGTTTGTCTTAGGGTGATTTCATTCTCATCAAAAAGCCATTAGACAGTATAAAAACTACGTCAGATGTTTGTGTCTTCAGAGATATTTCACAGTGGCAGCACGTCACCAACCTGGTGACACATCCGGTCCCCATCCACTCCGTTCATGGACCAGTAATCCATGAGGCAGAGTTTCAAACAACACTGCAACTTTGGAACGAAACATGTCCTACAGATAAAAACAGCCAGAGAGACTCTTTGTAAACAGGGGACAAGATCCTTTTCTTCAAAATCTCTTTTCAAGCCCAGGATACTCTTTATAAATCTCAGAGTTATGAGCCATGGAGTAAACTTTTTAAAAAATGGGATTTTCAAATATGATGCACTTTTTGTGAAGCTCACTGGTGTCTCCCGGTGTCTCAAGGCCTATAATAAAGAGCAATCCAATAAAAAAAACACACCAGCGAGATGCAGAGGCAGAGAAGTCACCGTGCTGCAGGTGCCTCATGGCGGTTGGTACAAAGCGATGCTGACTGAGAGGAGTATAGTATATAAATACAGTCTCACATAGGGGAATATCATCAAGTTGTGTCATGAAAGTGTGGGTGGCCATGATTCTTTCGAGAAAAGACTCATTGTTGTCATGTTGTGTAGGCTATAGTAAAATAGTTGCTGTCAGAATATCAGCTTTAAAAGGATAAATGGTAAAGCTGTTTTCTATTACTTATGAATACATTAGGGTATATTCTATTAAATCAATATCTGAGTACAGGCTATTGTAGTCATATTTTTTTATCTAAAAATATATTAAAGTTATTTCTACTGTATTGGCTTCAGTACAAAAATGCACATTTGCTGTGTTTTAGAAGTTTCTCAAGAGCTTGTTAATGTGAGACATTTGTACCTCTGTTGCATAAGTTTTGGGCAGAGTTTCAAGTTACAATGTGGGCTGGAGTGCCTAACCTTGCTGTTTCTCTCTTCCTAAGCAGTTTGTTGTCGACTAATTGTCTGCCAAGTGCAAATAAAATCTCACATTCTTTCCGCATTCAGATGATTGTTATGTTCACTTTCAGCATGGATAGGTTTGTTAAATTGGTCTCGCTGTTTACCCAGACAGATTTTGTAATACTGCTGAATAGGAAGGAAGTGCCAGACAACAAATCATAATTGTAATTCTCTTCTTATTTGTCTCCAGTCTTCAGAGAGGCAGAAAGAAAGTGAAGGCAGAAATAAACTGAAACTGGCCACAGCATTAAGAAAGTCTGTATGGAGAGGGAGTACTGACTGGATTGCTTGGAAGTTGATCCTGAACAACAAAGACATACATGCGTATACTGTCGTGAGGGTAATAGGGGAGGCAAATGATACAACTGGTGAGTCAAGGTAAACTATTGACCGCTGACTTCAGTTGGTGAATGACGAAGAGTCCCGGGACAGCTTCAGAATCAGCACTCTGGACAGCGGTCACGACAGATTTATGGTCAGACAGTTTATGAGTTTATTTTACACACTCTTTCTTATTCATGGCTGAACTTTAAACTTTTAACAGATGTACTAATAAATTACTTTACAAGAGCTATGGATCAAATTACTATGTATAATGGGACAACTGATGCTTTTAGTGATGAGCACACACAATAATTATTACCTTAATCTGCAGTTCCTCTCAGCACTCTGGAGCATTTTAACATTATTGTTTTGGTTTTACAAGACTGCAACTTCAGTCTCATTGACTTCACTTCCAGTCACAGACTGCAGCTGTTTTCCGTAAAACAAAAAATGACATATAACCCAACTGCCCAGCATCCAGCGACAGCTAAGAGACAAAGTTAGATGGTTGTAGCTAGCTAGACTAGCTGGACTATTGAACATAGTGGAGCATATAGTAGCTAAAGAGCTAAAGAGATATTCTTCTCAGAGGTTGATGGAGACTGAGAGGAAAAGGAGAGTAAATACTGGACTTTCATTTGATTATGAATACTAATGTTTCTCTGTGTCTGCTGGATGTGCACACTGTTTGCTAACAGGTTAGCAATAACAATTTTATAAGACGATAGTAATATCAAGTTTGTGTAGACTACACTTTACTGGTTTGATTACAACCTTAATACATGCTCTCCCTAAGAATCATCCTCTAACACAGGGACACAAAGACACAGCACAAGCAAATCCTGCCTCATTTGAAATTTAGAGACAAGCTTCATACCAATGAACCGTCCCTGTAATGTCATATTTTACATGACTATTTCTTAAAACATGCTTGAAGAAACAAACAAATCATGGCTTAGATAGTTTTTTAAAAGTCTCTGTAATCAGATTACAGTTTTTGTCAGTAACTAACACAACGTCCGCTGAGATGGGCTGTCAGCTTGATTATGCACACTCTATTAATTTGGACCCTCAGCTGTTTCATCTGCCCATCTGTTTCAGCTGGCACTGTACTACTGACAGTGCTATGCTGTGCTGTTTGAGTGTGATTCATTGTTCTCTCTATTAATCGTGGGACTTGTCGTCAGCTCTCGTCAGCCAAGTCGTGATTGCCTGAACGCATCCGGCGCTGGAGAGTAAACTTCTGGGATCTTTATGTGTCCTCTGTCATTTTGGTCTTTGAAGTGTGCGGCTATAGAGTTCCAAATCTAACAGGTTATTGAAGATACAGATGACTGAACAGCAGTAGAGCTGTAAAAGACTGACAACCTGTCAATGGATGTGAATCAATGTATCTTTGTACTGTGCCAGCGGGTGTCCAAATAACAACAGATGGGGAGACATGCATACCTCTTCAATGCCGGATGACCAGTGGGAACAGCATGAGGCTCACTGGGTTCTGCATAACACTGATTCACTATTGCATTAGTCATCTCAGTGGAAAGAAAGAATAGCAAGAAGTATCCCTCTTTACCTGATGAGGAGATGGAAGAAATAGGGTACAACAGGGTTCATGGTAGGAATTATAAACTTTTTAGGTGGAAGAGTTTCTTCTTTTGCCACAAAAAGTAACAGCCCAGAGCTTCTGATTAATTGCATTGTTATCAGTATGTCACACCATGAAGAAAGAGAGTGGACAAGATAACAAGGTCTGTGCTACTGAGAACCATGGTGATGATGATGTTAGGGGATGAATAGCAGTGAGAAAAGTCATTATAAAGCAGCAAGATTTAGATTTTGCCTCATTTAAAAAAACTCAAATGCAGGAAAAACAGGGATTTGTGGTGTTAGTGACTTCATGTAGATGTGTGATGTATTTATAGTACAGCGCTTTATTTGTTCTCATGTCTTCCCATCTTCAGTGTGTGCTTTTGTCCAATGCATTTCCATCTGCACATTGTCCATATGTGTAGGTGTGCTAAATCCCTGTATATTATTAACAGGAATTCAAGGGAGCTGGTCAATAAAGCCGCTGCCCACCAGTGTCCCCCTGAAGTCCTACACACCATCTCCCGGCTTTGGCCTCCTATAGTTATCTATGGTAATCACCGGGATCAAATCACAGCACATCCTTAATCATGCTGGGGGCGGTTCTGGGAAGCCGAATACGCATTCAGTGAACCGCTGACCTCCGCGGACTTCTTTCATCTTGGAGCAACAGTTTGTACTTTCTCTTCCCCCAAAAGTCTAATTTAGAACACATCGTCCACGTCACAGCGTCACAGAAATGAGTGAATTTCAAAGAGCTGATGTGAACGTGGATCCAAGAGGCAAACTTTAAAGCTAACATAAATCTGGTTCTTTTAATAAATCTAGTCGACCAGATTTCATGTCCACAATGTGCCTGTTTGTTCATGTTTGTTTGTGCATCTGCAGCTGTATTGACTGACTCCAAGTGTGTCTTTTCTAAGAGACGAACATCTGTGCGGATGCGGAGATCCCGTTAAGCTTCAGTAAGCCTAGTGATGTATGGTCAACAAACCACCTCTCTTACTTAAGCCTTTGAGTTAGAAATCCAGAGAACCAAGTGTCTGACTCTTTTCACTCACAAAAAAACCCTACATAATATGATTTCTAATACAGACAGGAGAGTGACAGCAAAATAAGAAAGCCAAATATTGAGTTGACTCATCTGCCACACGTAAGCAATATAATCAGCACCAAACTGCGAGCACCCTCACGTAGGAAAATGTGAAATGAAGGTGATTGTAACCAATAACAGCTCCCTGCTCCTGATGTATGCAAAATACAGAGATAGAAGATAATGAAAGATTAATGAGTAAATCTCTACCCATGAATATTTGAGGAGGGGAAGTCTGTTTAATACATGATCACCCTGCGAAAGGCTTCCTGTACATGCCACTGCCTCATACGCCGATTCAGAGTGGATGCTTATTAGATTTTCAGGCGGATGGCATTTTCATTGCCCTACTCTCCAATGAGCCTCTTTTATAAATCATTTGATATCACTTTATATTTGTTTTTTTTGGCGATATACACAGAGGGGTAAAAAAAACAAAAAAAAAACAGTTCTCAGACAAAGGGATGAGAAATGGTGTTTTCTAGTGGTATTTCATGGCTTTGTTACTCAGGGTTCTGTCATAGGTAATTAATAAAAATGTGCCTTAGTCATACATGTTATTCACAATGTGATTAAAAGGCTCAAACATAATTACAAAAGTATCTATTTCATCTTCCTCTGTGTGCCACACATAACTATCATTTGACTATTTCCATCCCAAATTATTTTCACACTATTGACTCCTGAGCTTCAAGGGCCACACTTGACATAGCATAGCTCTGTAGCTCTATAGCTCTAACTGCTTTTGTGACTGACACACGGAGAAGGATCAATGGATTAGTTTCCATGAGATGGGTGTTCTTGGGGACCGTAAATGTGCCTGTACATGCTAAGAGTGGGATTACCGAGAGGCAGGACGGACAGGAGCTCTCCGGTCCGACGGGTGCCTGCAGAACAATCTCGCAGCTCAAGATGGCGACAAATGGAGAACGCTGCCAGCAGAGTGCACTTAAATCTCCAACTCAATCACACTGAGTCAACACAAGAACTTGCACTGTCAATCAGGTTTGCCCCATTTATGCAAACATGCACAAATAGGCTAGCATCAGCATTACACACTCACAGTGACACCGTCACTTGCATATGTTTTACATCATAGTTTCACACATGCCTTCATACTTGGGTCATTATGAGTGTAATACTGGGATTCTATCGACTTTGCTGTATTTCTGTTATGACCTTATAGGATCAACCATATTCCTTACAGCCGCAATCTCTATCAAACCTAAGCGGTAGCCAGACTTTGAGAAATATGATGCATGATGAACACAGGTTTTAATTTTTTCATCACATACGTTACCTTGTCAGAATGTTCAGATTATGTAATTACCTAATAATGTACATAGACGTATTTCATCCAAGCTGGTGGTTAGAGCTAAAGCCTTAGGAGGGTGTTTCACCATGAAAGATATTTATAGGGCTGTGTTTTTTTTTGTTGCCTCTACAAGGGAAACCTAAAGCTAGGAGGATGATGAATGGTTTTAATGAACGTATTGCATAAATGCAATACCAGAGGGACAACTATATGAAAATAACATTAGGCAAAATGTAATCTTCTGCACACATGTGAATGGGAGATTTAGCTCACACAATAATGCACAATTTCATGTGCACACATGTAAGCACCCATTTACCCGCACAAATCTCAATTCTACAGCCCCTCCGCACACTTGTACAGACTCATTTGATTCCTGTGTTCAACTTGATGATCACAGCAGCTGGAAAAGCACTGGTGACAGCAGATGTAAGCGGTGCAGAGAGTCTTTCCCC
The DNA here is from genome assembly GCF_963691925.1 of Scomber scombrus. Taxonomy (NCBI): domain Eukaryota; kingdom Metazoa; phylum Chordata; class Actinopteri; order Scombriformes; family Scombridae; genus Scomber; species Scomber scombrus. Next base: position 20,134,024 of record NC_084980.1, read on the forward strand.
CCCTTCTTTGCATGTCATCAAAGTGGTGGTCGGGACTTCCGATTCCCCCGTCTCCATAGCAGAGTATGAATAATGCAGCAGTGCGGGGTTGCCTGCCTGACAGAATGACTTGATATAAACAGCTGGGAGAGACCGTGGGAGACATCACTGCATCGGAAAAGGACTGCAACAGCTAAATATATGTGCTGCAAAAGTCCCAGAAGCTTCTTACCTTCAGAAAGAAAGAGACAGGCAGAGAAAAAGACACAAAAAGAAAGTATGTGTGTTAATGTTCTTGTGTGGTCCAGGTAACTATATTTGAGGGTGTATGCATGTGTGTCTGTGTAGACACAGTGTTCTTCACCTCTGTGCCAATGCACACACACAGCATGTTCTGCAGGATGTGTATAGAAGTGCCAGAAGCAGGTATGGGGCACCTGGCAGCATATTCAGATTTTAGGAATGATGCTCTTCATAATGTAGGCAAAGAAACATCATTTTTAACTATTTAAAAGTTATTAAATTGATGTATGTGACATTTTGATTCACTGCTAACATTGGCAACTTGAAGATCAGAGGTGGGAATCTTTGCGAAGCTGATGATTCTCAGTGCTACAACTCCATTTATAATTTATTCTCCATTAAAACCCTAGAGCAGCTAAAAGTGCTGATATCTTTACCTCTTTATTGTATTATATATGTTTAAAAATATATTCCCTCTTACCTATTTTATTTGTCATTGTCTTTTATCAAATGTATCTATTTCTTATTGTAGTTTAAATGTATTTCAATAGTTTTAGTACATTTTATCACTTCATTTAGATCTTTTTAGTTTTTCAAGGAACAGCTTAAAACTCACTTTTACTAGTTAGCCTTTAACTGTTCCACACATTAACATTTGAGGTATTCCTGTGGAAGTCTTTGTACATCTGTTTTCTCTGTGTGCTTTGTATGACCATGTGCTTTTATTATTGTGGTTATTAATATTTGTATTATTTTCTCACTATTGTTTAATTCTTACTTTTCTCTTTACCTCTATTGTGTTTTTGTGTTTGATTGGAGTAATGGGAAAAAGTGCTGTACTGCTACTAACTTTTCTTCACCCAGTAACATTTGACTGAAGTTTTTAGAAAACTTCAAAGTAGGCCAATGGGTGATCTGCTTGTCTGCTAGGAGCTACTGAGTTTAGTTTATAATGTTAGTCTCTAGGTGATGACATGTGAAGTGTAAACAAAATACTTAACTTTGACTTGTAATGATAATATTAAGTTATTGAATCCCACATGTGCCTAAATGCTTGCCCTCTTGTAAGATTAACATATGAGATAACTGCTCTGCAGTGTGCGGGTGCTGCACTGTGCCCGTGGTTGAATTGCAACCTACAAAAATAGATTCATGTAAATTAGATTTTTCTGTGAATTAATTCATGATTGTAGATGGTAGGAATCCCAATTCCTGAGAGACTTTTCCCTCATCTCTACTTGAGTTGACTCATGGTCACATCAGCTTCTTTTTCATACCATCAGTTCTGTTCAAAGCTTTACTGTATGTATGTATCATTCATGGAGTGCATCAGTACTGTATGTCTTGTGGCAAGTAGTTTTTGAGAAATTCATAAGAATAACAAGAGGAACTCCTCTGCTCACCTCTAGTAAACCACCGGGAACTGAGTTGGAGTTTTAATGAGAAGTCTTATTTCTCACAAATATTGTATTACTGCCGGCCTGATAAACACTAGCTTGTTATCCATTGGTAAATGGCAAACTCGCTGTCAGCTCATACATTATGTCCTGTGGCAGCATTAAAGTTGCATAGTTTTTATGAAAGGTGGAACCACCAAGAAAAAAAACATCAAGTTAAATTCATCTTACAATAATTTATCCTATCATTTATTTATCTATCAACTTTGGACCAATTTAGAACCGCACACGTTTTTCTAGACAGAGTAATCTTTGACTATTTGGTGTTTAATTTCAATTTCATCACTTTTTGCTCTGAAAATAAATAATTTAGGCATTTCACAGTGAATCATGCTCACATTTTCTGTCGAGTACACACTGTACAGTTCAAAACTAATATCCATCAGGAGTTTACCTTGAGACTCCAAGTAAAAAAATCCATCTAAGTTGTAATTATGTCTTTTGCAACATTCTCAACTGTGGGTATAATGACATTAGTCCTGATAAACAGGAGCGACATTTCCCCTGATGGATGCATTGGTCAGGTTCATTGCTTTGGGGCGTGATGAGACAACTTGCTCCTAATGAACCTTTTCCGAATGCAAGCCAGTGAAATTGGTAAGATACTCTTTCAACGCCAGGAGCAAATTGCTTTCACTTAAGTCTGACTTCTTTTCAATGGCATCATTCTGTTGGTCTATTAGTCACTCTGTTAGCAGCAGTAGAGTCTGTGAGGAGCTTTAGAGCTGATAATACACCACCTGCAGCTTCGTCAACAGGCAATGGTAAAGAACTGACTACAGAGCAGTCATGCACATGGGCAGAATTACATTCTTAAAGGAAAGATATGATTGAATGATGATCATAATTAACTAATGTACATATGCTGGATATCAGTTTCATGTGTTATGTGATAGGGTTCCTCGCAGCGCCAAACCCACAGAGAAGTAACATCAAACATGTTCTGGTTTTCCTGCTTGTACATTTACTTTACAGTTCAGTCTCATGATTTTCACCACTGCCCCTGAAGGCTGTCATAAGCTCAGAGAAGCCAGGTTAAGCTACGTGCCCAGCATCAAACAACTCCGAGACAAAGTGAACCAGTACTTGGGTTGGTGGTTTGCAAGCTGATTTTTTTTCTCAGTGTACCAAACCAGAAAAAAAAGGTTCAATGATTATCAGACTCTTCATGTTAGCTGTAGCGTCATAATCTGAACATAGACAGCCTCAGTCCTGCCTAATGTCTGAGCTACCTTTACTTTAGCATCTGTAATTCAGACAGTTTCTTTCATTGGCCTGAAAAAAAAAGATGAAAAATGTTTCTTGGTTTTAAAAATAATCTTCTAAACTGAATGGGTTTATATTACTGAACAGTAAAATTTGAACACTTGAAGAAAGCACCAGGGGTAATTCAACAAAAACATCCCATGGACCCTGCACATTGGCATGCTTTCAAATCCTTTTGTTATTTATAGGTACAAGATGGAGGCTTGCCAGATAAAACACTTCTTATTGAAAAGAAAACTACACTGCATTACCATCACAGTAATTGATACATGCCAGTTGCACATGTCATAGCTTCAAATGTTAGTCATTTATTATTAATTTGGGTTCATTCATTGATTGGTAGGACAACTGTTTATATCGCAAACAGAAATAACCTGACTAATTCTCAGATGTTTGGGCTAATTACAGAGTTTATCTTTTCATTCATTGCCTCAGCACTACACAAACATGATGATTGTATTATGTGGATCCATTAGGTAGTTCTCATCCTCTTTGTGGAAAGCCACCTTTCATCCCTCCCTCTCTCAAACATTCCACAAAGTGTTTGATATCATGCTAACGATCAGATAGAGCGAAGAGCACATGAGAAATAAGTCACCCTTTTGAATAACACAAGACATTTGTAATGCATGAGACGAATGTGCTGTGAAAGACATTTACTAAAAGGTCAACTCAAGTGTCACAAAGCCACATTTCACTGCAGCTACCTTGACTGAAATATCTTCAGCGGACCTTAATTGAAATCTTGAAGAACTTCATGAAATGAGTACAAAGGTGACCTATACTGCAGTCCTATTCTGGTCCTATTACTCATTCAGAGATACGACTGCTTATAAATAGCTCTACATCACAACCTGGCACTCTATTGTCATGGCACCTACGATCAAAGGAAAAATATCTTGCATTGTGATGCCAGCTTCACAACTGTGTAACTGTATAATGATGTATAACTTTAAAAATAGATTTCTGTTAGATGGGACAACATCAAATCACAAAAAAGGTTCTATAATAACTTGTTTTAGTTACCAACTTCTATTTATGACATGACTTGATATATACACTAAACAGATTCATTTGCTGTAGCACTTGTTTGCTTCCTCTTAATAAAGATGGCCATTTGTTATATATTAGATTAAATAAGATATAGTCGGGATTGACTTGGCTTTGCATTTTCCCGTCAGCTGAAAAGCCCCTATGAGAAATAATTACAGTAAAAATAATTACAGTACAAATCAACCTCTAGATTACTTTGGGGCCCATTCTAGTCTCACGCGGCTCTCCATTAGGATTGAATTGCAATAAATGTATGCAATTTATGAAGCAAGTTACTCCACTGTACCAGAGGTATCAAACCACATAAGAGGTATGAAGTGTCAGATGCTTATGCACAATCTAACATCACTCGGAGGTAGGGTTGTGCAATATACTGATATTATATCAATACTGTGATATGAGATTTTGGATATCGTAATATCATGATATAGCATAAGCGTTGTCTTTTCCTGGTTTTAAAAGGCTGCTTTATAATACAATTATGTCATTCTCTGAACTTGCCATTACACACACTCATTATATACACAGTAACTGACAGTTACTTATCAAAGATCTCGTTGTGAACATATTTTATGAAAGCACCAATAATCATCCCTACAATATTATCGCAATATTGATTTGATATTGAGGTATTTGGTTGGATCAACATCTCATACTGCATTCCTGAACCAACATTAAGATCAACCAATCACAGCCCTTTGGCATCATCAGTGTCCTGCTCCTGTGTTTCTTCAAAAATGCCTCTGTGCTTCTTCAGAGTTAAGCTAAGTTTACGAAATTTAAGTTTGAGGCTCTGATAAGCCAGTTTACACTACCTGCTAAGCACTACAGTACCTGGTGGACATAGTGGAGCATTAAACAGAGCCAGATATTTCTTTCAGGAGTTTGTAGAGATCTAAAACAGAGTTAAAAGACTGTGAATTTTGGACTTGTATTATGATTTCAAATGAATTATAATGTTGTTCTGTAACTGCTGGATGTATAGATAAGCAACTGTGTGCTAAGGAGTTCAACATACAGTATCAATTTAAAAGGTGATGACATGCCAATGTTCACAACTTCTGCTACTCCCAAGTGGCCAAAAAAAAGAAAGAAAAAATCAGTTAATGCAGGTTTACATATTTCCTGTAATGTGAATTGTCATGTCTGGCTGATACTGGCTTTACTAAAGGCCAGTATGTGGGCCGATACCAAACCACTGAATTGTACTGGTGCACCTCTGATTGTAAAAGTTGAGCCACTTTTAACTTCTTTAACTTGCTGGATGACGCTGTGTCTTTTTTGGTGTTTTATTTATTTTTTGCCTACCTTCAAATTTGGGACCCCAGCTGTGCCAACAAAGTGGTCTCACTCAAATAAATGGGGAAATGAGGAAGCTGTGTTTTTTGATGCATCGCTATTATCAGTCTCAACACGGCCTCAAGGTCAACTGCAACCAAATCCTAGCAAAGGAGAAAACAGGGAGAAAAAATCACCTGTTGAACCCAAAGAAGGACAAATGCATAATCCAGACGCATTACGGGGGCTTGAAGCTTCAAAGAATTGAATTTTACTGCTTTTTAGAAGTGTTTTTTTTGTACATTTAGGTTCTTTATTATACAAAATGTAGTCCCATGCTGTGTGCCACTAGCTTCTAAAAATCTGAATCTGATAGGTCTCTTTTCAGGTGTGATACAAATAAATGACAATCTACCACAGCCTGTCATTAATGAATTACTATATTGCGGATAAAGCCAACAAGCAGTTGGTAATGTAGTGTGATAAAGAGCAGACATGAAATCCATGTACTATATATTGACCTGCTTCCTGTTTGTGTTCATACAGGGCCACGGACATGCTCCATTCAAGAAAAACACAGTTTGGGACCCAAGTTGTTTCATTTTCTCGGTTGCATAATCCTCTGTCCTCACTTTCCACTGCAACATATTTTGCAAAGCAGCAACTACATTCCCTGAGTCATTTTTTAAACAAATTAATTCAATATTTGTATATTCATATTTCATAACATCGTAATCTCTGATGGAGTGTAAAGGCCCTCAAGTTAAATTTGTTCCAGTTCATTTGACTTGTTCGCTGTGCACTGAACTCTGCTAAGTGCGTGTGTGTGCTAAGGAGACAAAGATAAGACGAAAGAAAAGAGAAGAAAAAGACCATTGTGAATCCAGATGTCACAAGAGACCGCTAACATGTGGTGCTCCCCTCCTAACATCCATACATGAAGATTCACATGTTAACTATCACCTGCAGGCGTTCCCTTGGCATTATCTCCATTTCCACAACCATCGCTCACTCTAATGTACACCGCTCATTTTATTGCAACCTCTCAATTATTCAGTACAGCTGGATCTATACGTGCATGTGTGTACGTGTGCATCTATGCTTGCTTACGTGTATACTTTTCGTGTGTGTTGTGCGAGCAGACACTATATGTGTGGTGGAGGCAGGTGGGATAGGAATGAAAGAGACAGTGACAGATTGAATGGTGAGGGTATATGTGGGTTACATTTCCATCTGTGGCCATGTGTTTCGCAGTAAAACATTCATTTCACCGTTGGATTTTTTTTCTCCCCCCCATGTATGAGAAACATTCTCAGACCTCATCTGGCTTCTGTGTGCAGAAACACACTGCTATAAAATCTCTCCTTCTACTACAAAACTCTCCTTTTCACGGTGAACATGTACCTTCCTCAGGATTTCAAACAACCCGACAGAGAGGTGGGAATTTAAAACGGCACACAGCACACCGAGCTGGCAGCTGCTTCAAGGTTAGACAAGAGAGTATCTGATCAGATGGTTGCCAGTTTGAATCCCTGAACTGGTAGGAAAGTGTGGGAGGCAAAATCGAAAAAGTAATTTTCGTTTTTTTCCTTAACTCCCTTATGCCCTCGAGAAAGTTGTTAAGTCTGTGTGTCAAAGTAAACAAACAGGATGCAAGATGTTGCTAATTATAATTCACTTCATTTTGTATAAAGACAGCCTCCATCCAAGCTGTTTTTCCACTCTCTACTTGATTTTGTTATTAAATTCATATAAATAAAGTTGCATATTTTAATACTTTATATACATTTATGTAAACAATAGTTGACATGATTGTGTAATGTGACAGAGGCTGCTCTAAGTCACAAACTGACAAAGAATTATCACCCAAATCTGCAGTTCACCTCAGCTCTACAGAGCATTTTTATCATCTTTCAACTCATTGTTTTGGTTTTACAGTGACTCTCCTATTTTGCTTTAGTTCCACAGCTCTCAATTACCCGACATTAGACACGACTCCAAGTGAATGCTCATGTTGCTCTTTGTTTGTTGGATACATTATTATGCAACTGTTTGCTAACACATTTGCTCAAACAAGTTTTTAAGGTGACAATGTGTTTATAGCTGCGGCCCCAAGCAGGCAAAGAAAATGAATGCAGCATTAATACTTCAGCTGAGGGAAGAGGTTTATTTTTCACCTGCAGCTTAGATTTAAATGTTCAATATAAAAAGAGTTTATAAACAATCATAAAAAGTACACTTATTTACCACGCTTTCCACACACAGATATGTGCCTGCTGACAACTCTGGGCCATCACAGGTGATGCTGCAAATCAGTTAGCAAAGCTGCTTTATGACAATATTGTAAATATTAGTATATGTGATAAGTAGTAGAAAAGCAACTAAATACATTTCCATCTTGTTTGTTTAACACTTCCTCAATTAAATTTTCAGAAAAATGTACTATAACACTTTATACACAATGGCATAATATATTTTATTCCTATTTCCTGCCTTTTAGAAACAAAAAAATCATTGCAAAGAAAATATTAATTGGGAAACACTGGCATTGCTCTGTTAATATTTCCATTTGGCCCAGTATAGTCCCAGACCTGCTGTGTTCAGTACAAGATCATTTTAGACAGAAGCACAGAGACATCTGCATATGTGCTTGTATTTCACCTTCAAAGGCAGTACTGCAGTAGATCCCACACAGCAGACATCTGACCACTATTCTGAAAGCACTGTCCTATTCATGTATTTTCAGCAAAAGCTTTGTCAATTATTTAGTCCCTGTGCTATTTATGGGCCAAATGCTTTGTCTTCAAATATGCATGATGTGTCTATAAAGGATATGATGTCTCCTCGCCTCTGTTTGAGTGGCACAATCATGTGACAGCGGGCCACAATGGGCAAGATAACACAAATAGTACAAGACAAGAGTGAGGTCTGTGTGTCAGGGTCTTGGTTTATTTCTGGAGGAAGTGACTTGGGTTGCGTGACTCACACAGAGCGGCCCAGTACTGATGGAGCTAATGCTGCAGACATAGTCCGGACTGTAATGCAAATTTGAACTGCACAGGGAACCTGAGCTGAACCAGATGGGTGACAGACGCATTATATTTGGAGGTTCAGCAGAGAGTGGGAGGATTACAGTTTAGTCAGAAATGTGTGCAGTTGCATACTAAATTCTATCAAGGGATAGCAAAACCCAATGAGTGTCTTAGCACCTTGTGAAACTTGACCATATTTTCTATTTTTATTTAAAGGAGGTTAACATGATGATCTAATTGCTTTCTATTTTATTAACTTATTCTATACCTTTTCTCAGATTTAAGCAGTGACTTGTTTGGTCTTCCCTCTAGTCTACTTACAATCCATTCAGTCTGTATATAACACACATTTACATTTTTTCACTCCGGATTACAAATAGGTAAAAGTCAAAACTGATTTAACCCATGCCTACTTTATGAAAGCTTTCATAACTGTTACAGAAACTGGTCCCTGGTGGTGTGATGAAAATGTACCCCACCATCAAGGAGAGCAAATAACAATAATTCACTTATTCTACAAAGGGGGAGATAACGTTGTGAAGAACAAATGTACATTAAATCAGTTGTTTCATATGAAGAAAAATTTGTCTCAGTCTGTGATTTTGTATTCTCAAACCATAAGAGTACATAAAGAGATTGCCAATGCTATTTATGAGCATGCATGTCCTTTATAAGTCCACAGTCAATATTTTAGTAAAAAATGAAATGGAACCGTATCAGTGCACTTCTAGCAACAGCAGCAGCAGTGATGACTGGCATGAATATAAGAGGTTGCTAGTTACCATTTGAAGCAATATTATTAATGTCTAAAAAGACAAAAGAAAAGGGAAGACTTCCACATTTTCAAGTTAGTTAGAAAATCTGGACTATACTTGCTTGACCACAACAAGCTTTCACAGTACACATCCCAGTGATTTGGTAAGTGATCTGTGGCAAAGTGTGGTGCAAAAACACCACAGCAATGACCACTTACCACCACTTGTGATGTTAAAATCAATTTAACATCGCCTGGATTTCCACTTCACCGTAAAGCTTTTCTCACTTCTTCAGCAATAATAACTGCTTGCTGTGTGCAATAACTCACACCCACCTACAGTATGTATTAATATTCCCAGTGATTTTGTCACATACAGGGCACCAACTCTAAGAATGTCAGAGAAAGTTTATTTTTTTATTACTGTACAATGATTGACTTTATTATTTTTATTTGAATAGATATTGAGAATGTGATGATCAGGATAACTAGTTTTCAATTTAGGCAGACTAGATTCATGTCATATGGACAGTCGGACTTAGTCATGACACTATTGACCTAGATAATTGTCCTGTCATTCATACCAAATTTTGATAATTGAAAACTATTCAAGGAGACAGTTAAAGGAAGTCATGACTTCCATTTCCTGTTTTCCTGCATCAGTAAACATGACCTGTAACCTGCACCACAAGGACAAAAGCAGTCAGCCTCATGACTCTGAGTAGGTGTATGAGATGCTGAGGGCTTGTGAGTCATCCACAAGTCCATCTGAAATGCTTGACCAGGTTTCTCCACTCCCCATCCAGAGGCTCCATCTGTGGGCCCCATGGGCCAGCTGCTGGCCTCTCTCACGCTCTTTCAGCCCAAGCTGCTCAGGCACGATGCTCAAGTCATAATCTTTCCCCTGCCGGCTCAGCCAGGCGGCCATCTCCTCCTCTCTCATCTGAGTTTCCACCCCTCTGCTTGTTTGCCTGATTTCCTGCATGCCTGGATCCCCAGCCTGGAAATTCAGCTATGGACAGACATCAGTTAACTCCAAAGCAAGCCCATGCGAACCGAGTGCCTGCAGCGCAAACATTTGGGAGACAACACACACCTGTGTAACTCTATGCAGCTCAGAGCATGTGAATGACAGTGTGAAATGGGAAATGAAGGAAAAAGCACAGCATGTGCTGAAACTATGGGCTTCTGCGGCAAGCTGGTAATTGGGAACGGAGGAAGCTTTTTTGAGCTTTGCACCTATCACGCCATAATATGAGCATACTGTGGCATTGCTTAAGGTTGTGTACTCATTAAGGGCTAAAAATACACCTGAACCACAGGCTGATAAACCATGCTGTAATTGTATTTCACCATAAAAAACTAAACAAAAGACACACATGGCATTGGCATGCTTTCCCAAAATCATTTTTGAAAATTGCACTAAACAAAATAAAGTGCAAAAAATGTACGGATACACTTGCTGATTTGAGTTTATCATATTAATATCAACTTAATGGTGCAATGATGAGTAGCCTTGCAGTACAGAAATGGCCTAACATACATAGGGCTGCAACTAACCATTACTTTCATTACTAATTAATCTGTCAATTATTTTTCTTGGTTAGTCCTTTGGTCTATAGAATTCAAGAAAATGGTGAAAAATGTCAATCATAATTTTCTTGTGAGCCATAAAATCAAAACAATCTACTGAAAGACGCTTAAACATGCTCTAAAGCTAAGAAGAATGAGTTGGTTGATAATTATGAGATCTACTAGAGCAACCTGTCACATTACATGTAGTCATTATATCTACTGTAAGTATGAAAATATTGATTAGTGCAGCTTCAATTATCAAATGTAAGGGGTCCTTATTAAAAATGGTATACATATTTGTCAAAAATAGTGTTGGCCACTATACTGTTAATCGACTGTTTAACCTCTTAAATACTAATATCGGTATCAGCACCTAAAATCCAGTATAGGTCAGGCTCTAATGTTATAAATATAAAGTAAAAATGCTCTCATATTATACGTTAGACTACATAACCAAAAAACCAAGTGCTCACATCTATTAAGGAAGAGTCTCGTCACATAGGGGAATAAAACCCTAACCCGTTTTTCAACTCATTTCTTTGTTTTGAATATTTTATTACATACCGATGGAATAAACAAACCCTCAACTTAAGCGTGATAAGTAAAATGTAGCTGCTGGTTAAAATGATCAGTTAAAAAGCTGTGGAAAACGACTCAGAAGGCCTTATTAGGTTTAGGATAATCAGATTATGAAGCTGCTATGAATCATCAAACAGTGACATTGCATTTCATCTGCATAATGTCTCTCCTGCATGTTGTCACAACTTATCACTCATCCCATATTAACATCTTATTTCACTTGGTAATTCAATCTCAAATTGCCATCCCTGAGTTTGTTTTCAAATATGCAATTGATTGCTGCCTTACTTTGAATTAAGCAAAAACATTTGAGTATCTTTGCAGTTGCACATTTTAAGGTCCTGGCTTTATCCTTGTGTGTTTGCAAGGGCCCATTGATTTTCAATGCATACTGATTGACCAGAGCAGAGGTTCAGTCTGGCAAAGTCAGCAAGGCCAGACCCTAAATCGATACGAAAATTATATCAGAGGCTGTGCCAAGTGATTTGTGGGCTGGTTCCTGGCTGTATCCATATCCTACAAGTAAGAATTTAAATTTCATTTCATACACCCATCGTTTAATGGGTTAACTTTTCATCGCTGGTGATTTTTTTTTGGGAGGAAGGAGGGGAATGGTTTGCCCCATTTTAGCAGGTTTAATAATTCATCAGTGACATGTCCCCAGGAAATTAGTCTTTTTTAATATATTCCTAATGGCCCACTTAAAGGTTATGTCTATCAGATGGCTCTAGTTGGAGACACTGTGGCATTTTAATCAGCAGAAGAGATGGTAGACTTCTGTCTTTTTTAAATGAATTCCTATGTTCAATTGATTACATTGAAAATTTGCTTCCGTCTTGAGTATGACTCTGCAGAGATGTTTCTACTGAAAAATAACCGCACAATCTGTTTTATCACAGCCATGCATGTGGATTAAGTCTGTTACTTTATTTGAAATCTGAACTATTGTTCGAACGTGGAGAAATATTAAATATATAATCCTGATATAATGACTTCAAAATCTACACATAACAGACCATCTGAAGTTGTTTGGAAGTATTTTGGGGGCTACACCTTGACGGCAAAATTATCAACAAAGATAAAGCTGTTTGCCAACTTTTCAAAAAGCAGCTGCCTTACTGTACAATGACAAAAAAAGAAGTGAGGCAGCTGAGGAATCAAACAAGCAGAGCAACATCAATTCTACAACCTTGTCCTTACAGTGCAATCTCAACACACAGAGTGCAATTGTATGACACCACACAGGAAAATATGAAGACTACACTGAATGGTAGGATGCTCTCTTACCACTGAGGGGTGGCCATATACAGGGTGTTCAAGTCTCTTTACAATTTAAAAAATTCATTACAAAAGCAATTGATGAGATATGTTAATCAGATTTGTTCTATGTACTCAATGGTTATCAAAGTTTTTAATCACATTGCATTTGTGTATCGTGTATCAAACAAAGATACGGGACATCAACAACCTGAAGCAAAAGATCACTGATGCCATTGCCACCATTGATGAGGCTATGCTACAGCGAACATGGCTAGAAATCGAGTTCCGTCTTGATGTGCTTCGTGCAACTAATGGTGCCCATATAGAGGTGTATTAAATGATTACATTTCCAGAGATTTGTCTATTCATTTTCTTTTGTAATACATTTGTTAAATTGTAAAGAGACTTTATGGACATCCTGTATATGCGTATAACAGTCACAGCAAATTGTATCTCAAACACATGAGGGTATATGGGTTGTAAATAACATGTCAGTTTAAATTCCTTTTTACTTGAAAAAGCCGGACATCATGTGGATTGGCATGAGCACACACATGCAACACTACCTTAGAAATAACATTTATATACTGCTTATTCACAATGGAAAATATGTTTAGGAAAAAAAGTAATTCACCTGAATTATACTGCCAGCCATGTTTGCCGGTGTGCCTTTAAGCATGATAGTTTCATCCAGTACTTTGGTCCTTTGGACTTAAGTATGTCAACCACTATTGGATGGCTTTCTATGAAATTTGATACAGACATTAATGGTCTGCAAAGAATAAATCCTGTTGAATTTAGAGATCCTCTGACTTTTCCTCTTGTGGCATGAGCAGGTTGACATTTGTGGTTGAGAGTGAAATATCTCAACAACCGTTGGATAGATTGCATTGCAGTATGGTGCAGACATTCGCCGTGTTTGTAAAGCTTTGTCATCTCCTGATTTTTTAGATGTTAATGGGCTAAGTTAACATGCTAAACTCACATACTTAATTTGAAAATAAATAACGACAGGATAAAACAACAGTATAGTATTGTATAGCAAGAGATATAGAAGGATTCACTATAACAGCAAGAACTGTATTTTGGGGTTTATATGGGTCTGTCTTTGAAACTTATATCAGTACCAAAGGATTTACAGCCATTTGAAAATTATTTCTGTGTGACTTATTTTTAAAATTCTGAAACCACCCTCAACTGGACAATTATCAAATTCACACGACTGCTACATATCAAAAACAAAATTTAGAACTAAGCTTTTATCTAATCGTTTCAATTTCAAAACAATTTTCATTACAGCCTCTCAGAGCCACAAGCATGTCTATACATTCTTAAATATATCTGCAAAGTTGCTAAATGTTCAAATTAAATGTATCTGAAAGACATCCAATGGTAATGTACATTTCATTTTTCTACAACATGAGCTTTTGCAATACATCCATTTGTAGCAGCTAAAGCATTCAAGGCACTAAAAGCCCTTGGTTAAGGCTGGGCAAAGATCATGATCTTGGTTCATTATTTTAAAAAGGCAGAAGTGACTTGAGACAGGACATGTTTACTTTAATATCACTTAATTAAAACCACAATCTTTCCCTAACCATAACCAAGAGGCTTTTGTTTCCTATCCAGAAACAGTAAAGTGGATGCAGACACACGTCAAAGTCCAGGTCCATCATGAATAAATAAATACATTTAGGACACAGGGTTGCCAAATGAGCTCACACGCTTACTTGCATACAAGCCCCTCACACACACACACACACACACACACACACACACACACACACACACACACACACACACACACACACACACACACACACACACACACACACACACACACACACACACACACACACACACACACACACACACACACACATACATCTCATATCTACACCCACTTGCAATTATCAGCAAACTTACACATATGCATTTATCGGCATTTGAGGGTGTTCACCATTGCTGCTCACAGGGAAGTCCCCATATTATATTTTTTGCAGTGGCAAGGTTGTTCATTATTTCCTCTTTACTCCTGAAATCACCACCATTAACACCATCTTCATCCATATTGTGATAACTAAAGTGGACAAAATTCGAAACTCATTAATGTAGCTGAATTTCTGAACATGGTGCTCCGTGCCTACAGGTGGTTGTTCTGATGTAGCAACTAAAGTCAATAGGGCACATGAATTTGTAATGTCCCCTGCACCCTCTGGACTGTGATAATGTCAGTCGTCGGATGTGGGGTTATGGCAAGATGAATCAAGGAATGGTGGTGATGGAGATGAAAAATACATAAGAGTCTTGTAAAGGTGTCCTCTCTGAGAAAGGGCATAAAAAAACCCTCCTTTTCTGACTATTTCGGCAGTTTGTGGATACAGTATGTGACTGTTTAGGGAGGACAGGGTCTTGACAGCAAACACTTAATTTGCATATTCTTTGCTCATAAAGACAGCACAGGTGTAAATTATGCTAAAGCGTTTCATAATCTTGGGTTATTCTGGGGTCACTCGCTACATGATGTAAGAAGAGAGGGGGAAAATGTGTTATTCATATATTAAGGATAGACTCCTTTTGTAGGGTGGAGTACAAAGTTTAGAGAAACCCCAGTTACGAAGCACTGACTAAGACCAAGGGACAGATGAGGACTCAAATGTTATTCAGTTCCTTCACCATCTGGTTCTTACAGACGGGTTAAGGCAGAGACATATGGAGCAAGATATGAGGATGACGTGGTATGAATTGTTAATTCTAGCTCGCTCTGCCAACTTGTGTGTTAATGACACGACTTCGATGTTTGAATGCACTGTTTTATGGAAAGATATACAAGTTAAACCATGGAGCTCAAAATTTTATAGGAGGTCAGGAACAGCTTTGCAAAAAAACAGGAAGAGTGGCTTAAGAAAAAAAAAAAGCACTTTGCCAGGAGAAATTTCACAAGCGTGGGGTGATACATCAGCAGAGGACACACGTGTTAAAAAAAACATTGCAAAGGTGAGATTTACTCTGCAGCAGAGGAACATAGAAAGGTCATGTGTACTACTACTTCTTTCCCCATGAGCTGCACTGACATGGACAAAGCACCTCATATGAGCAGCCCATCTCTTCGCACAGTGAATGATCAAAGGATGTCAGCCATTTTCCGCCAGTAAGATGTTACCACCTCTTTGCCCGTCACATATTCAAATATTAATACACATATTGCACCTCCATCTCATCCAACTGAGCTGACAAACATAACAGAGCATAAATGTAGAGAGAAAACAAAAATATCCATCACTGTGTGAGAAAATGCTCCATTTTCTCTCAGAGGCTCCCATAAAAGGTAAATACTCTGAGGTAGTGAGACAGCTAATTACTTTTCATGATGTATGTTTCTTGTTTATGCCTGATTTACCTGAATTGTTAGACATTAATGACCTTGTTAGTAACATGCGGATATCCTCCTCAATGCAAAGTTATTCACAAGAATTTATGTCTTAATAAACCTCTGAATCACTGTCCACATCTCTGATTCACACAGGTCTGGTGTTGCCGTCACTGGTGGCTGTGTCCCCAGTTAGATAAGCAGCCAAGCAAATCAGAGCTTTGTATATGGGATTGAGGATGGGACGCCATCTTACGGTACCAATAAAATAAATGGACTTTTTAAGACTGAAAAATCTGCACTTTTAATGAACTGTTTAGTTAATTAGTTAGTTCCTAGCTACCTATGCCACCACTGATACTTTCTGTTTGCACAAAGCACATAGTCACTTTACAATTAACTCAGGTTTTTTTTTTTTCTCTTCATCTTTCTTAATCTTATTCTTCTTTTTTTTTAAACCGTAACATTTTATTGTCGTGTGCATCTTTTTTTCATGTGTTTGTTGTGTGTATGTGTTATTGTTGTGTGTAAGGAGAGCAGCAAAGTAAAAATTTCATTGCATTGTCTGAACCTCCGTGTTTTTACTATGCATATGACAATATAACATATGACATTGTTGAATCTTGAATCTGTGCATGTAGCCCTCTGTAGCTGACCCACACCACCTCAAAAAGGCAACTCCGTCTCAAGACTATGTTAGCTATAGAGGTACCGTGTAGAGATTGCAAGATTTGGGATTGCTCATCCTGGGGTACTCGTGTTTTCTCCTAAAAATGTCTGATGGCGGTAGAGATAGGGAAGACAACATTAAGCAAGTCAAAGGAACGGTCAGTAACTGTGTCTGAAGGTGTCTCACAGTGAAACACAGATATTTCACATCAGCATCTATCCGGATATAACTGCCATTCCTTCTATATCACAGAGTGAATGAACAGTTACTGTAGGGGAATATAATTAAAGCATAAATTAAAGCGTAATAATGTATGATACATCCATCTTGTATTACAGCGGTGCTATTACCAGGCGATATGCGACATTGATCTATAGATTTGATATGCTGCCAAAAATGAGTCGGATTCATCAATTTGTAAGTCTGACATTGATCACAGCTCTGTGAAATCACTGAATACATATTACTGCAATATGGTCATTATGGTACAGAGCAGAAAAAACACAACCATGGCACCATTAAAATGGATGTGGTACCTGTAAACTGTTATTTCAGCTGTCCTGGCTCATGCAATTGTAATGGGGAACAAAACATGCTGTTGATGCTGCAATTAGCCCCTATGTCACTGCACTGTTTTCAGTCAAATTCGAGTTCTATATCGCACTTTTATATGGCTGAACTTGTTAATACAATACACGTTTAGTATAGATTACCCAGGATGGTGTCAGCATATGATACAGTCACTGTTGTTATTGAGATGTGAACGGGGGTCAAATTGAGGCGAGACTGAGAAGAAAACATCCACTTGCTTTGCAAAATTCATGAAGGGCACCCTAAAACAAACAATAACACCCTGGACTGTCTCACCGCTCCATCTCTTGGTAAATTTCAACAAATCGCTTGCGGACAATCTGAGTGTACACTCTTTGACACCAAGCTAACCTGTTTTGAGAGAGTGGCAATATTGAAACATAAGGCTGGAGGGGTGGGGGAGGTGTGGATTAGACCAACTGACAAATATAACAGACAATTTTGTGATTGTGCAGTAAGACAGCAAGGCAGATCTGTCTTCATTTAAAGGTTGTCTCAGACAGTGATTGTGTCTCCGAGGGCATACCTGAACTCATGCTGGATAAAGGTTGAGGTGGCTGCTTCCCTCCTGGGAGGAACTGATAAAAGGGAAGTCTTGTTGGGGGTCTTGGGGCCAGTACAATCGTGACTGTGGGCTGCGGATTCCCTCTAACTGCGTCGGTGACATGATGGAGGGGATTTTCCCATTTCCATCTGCCCGACTTCAAGGACAACACTTGTTTGTATTGGCAGAGAATTAAGCAGATACTGTAACTCACAGCATTACTGTACATTTATAGGCTACATTTCACTAGTTGTTTGGACTATACATAAAATAACAATGTTAATAAAATAATAGAGCTAAAATAATGTGCTGCATGTCAAAATTGTGTACTGAAACAATTAGTTCATCAACATACCATACCATATATATTTCCATACTATATTACGTATATTGCATACATACATAAATAACCCACAGGTTTAACATATGACATGAACTATACAGTACATACCTTTCTATACTTTACTGTGACTCTTAAACAGTCACGATATCACCTCAATTAGAGCTCTATTATTAGACTCATTATCCTCCACATGAATTTGCGCAATCTACATATCATGTATCGTCAGGTGCTGCAATGTGTGTGCTGTATATATAGCTTTGGGAGTAACTGCTTCTCTCTTATTTTCTTATTTTAGTGTAGCCGATTGACAGATTGACAGATCAACTAAACTGATACACAAATTTACAGTTTCAGTCATTTTGTAAGCAAATATAACTAATATTCTCTTGATTTTAGCTTCTCAAGCTACGAGAATTTGATTTCTTTGCTATAAATTAGATCTTGACTGAAATATTGGTCAGTATTAGCTTCCTGCAAATCTATCGCTATATCGGTGCATGTCAGCTAATTAGTAGCAAGACTCTACAGAATGCCAAAATTAGGTTTGAGGTAATTTAGAAATTGTGTCACTATTGCATAGTTTGTCTATCAGAGAGCGCTGACAAGTTTATTTTCTGTAAACTGCCCCAATCAGTATGAATCTTGGTCAAAAAAATGATGTGAACCATACCAAGATTGCATGTTCATGTTATTTGTTCAGGCTAAATTAATATTAATATTGTAAAATATAGTATAGTTGGGTTGTATCATAGTAAATTAAATATCTTTGGGTTTCAGAATATTAGTTTGATAAAATAAGCAATTAAATTATGTAAGCTTGTGCTGGGGAGTTATAATGGGACAGTTTTATAGACAAAACAATTAATACACAAATCAACACTGAAACAAATCAGTTAGTTGCAGCCATGCTGTTGTATATAAACTGAATATATGTAGAACAGTTTTATTCAAATGGACAACAGTTAGAATACACAGGCATGCAGTCTCTTTCTTTTTACATTACATCCCATCTTTCTTATGTGAGACGGCTGAAAGAAGAAGAAAAATGAAACCTGTTGATGAAGGTGGCTTGTTTTGTCCTTGGAGAGTTCTTTGTTTTGTGGCATATATCTACAGTGTCAGTTTTGAGCTGTATTTCAGAGTTATTACATTGACTTCATCATTCCTGGGTTGATAACTGCCTTGGGAAAGTCTTATATATGTGGTTAGTTTGTATCAAAGCCAGTCCCCTACCTTGTACATGTCAGAGCACCCTCGAGAGTACAAAGAAATGAAGCCCCTGCTCGAATGTTAGTGGTAGAAAATATGAGGAATGGACTAATCCCACATGTATTAGGTGATGTGTAGAAAGCAACTGTATATTATATGTCACTAGTCTACTCTCATGTCCTTGAATGTCCATGCTACTTGTCACTTTTCTAACATTTCTATCAAAACACTTTCACATATTTTTATTTAAAAGCTACAAAAAACATTTTCACCAACTAAAATGACCCCTGAAGTCATTCATCTCACAGTATCTTCCAGACTAATGTGACGGTGGTTTGCTACAAGCTGAACTCACAGTGAGGTCTGCCTGCTGTAGAGGTGTGTGATTGTGCACTGCAGCAGTGGGAGTGTGACTCATAGCCGTACCAACAGCCAACAGTCATCCATGTTGGCATGCCGGTCAGACCGAGACCTCGGGAAAGACGGGAATGTGCATCTGTCCATGCTGGAATCTATTCTTCATCTTGAGATTTTGCACATGGAGAGTGCCTTCTCCAATCTAATCCGCCGAGCTCATCAGCTACACTAATCAAATGAACATGATAATTCAGCACTAATGCCAGAGTAAATATGACAAAGGGCATGTTGCCATTAGCTAATTAATGGGCTTCCTCATTACTTTACTTGTTCGCTAAATGAAAAAGAGGAGGTAATACATTTGTTTCATATCAACACCAAGGTTGAATTTTTATCACCATAAGCAAGCATTAAAGTAATAACTCCAAATAATTAATTGTGTATTTAAAGCCATATTTGTTGTTGTTTTTAAGATTCAGCATAAAGTACAAAGTGTCTTGTACTAACAAGACACTTGCATTTAGTATGCATGTTCAGCAGGTTATCACATTTATAATCAGCTTTGTTTGTGCTAACCGACAATCCCTTCATTTATTAATATTACTGTGGTTTCACAGCACACTATAGCTGTGAATAGTTGAATATAAACCACAAAAGTTCTCATTCTTCTGCTTATGAATTCACAAATAACTTTAATAATATTTTGAAGCATTGTTAGGAATGCTATAACTTGAAATGCATTTGTTGCTGTGTGAAGGAAAACATTGGCTCCATTGGGAACAGTGCTTAAAATACATGCCTTTTATATGTACAAAGATTTGTGAATAATATGCAGTCAACAAGGGCTTTTTTTTAGCAAAAGAAATCCTGACTATAACCTTGCTTGAATATTAATCAAAACATTTTCCTTAAACTTAATGCAAGAGCACTGAGCCACAACTTAAGGGTAGCACCATGGCAGCAATTCTGTTATTTTTTATGAGCATTTTTGAGAAACATAAAACAAGACTGTGTGCAAAGTGGCCAGAAAAACACAATATACAGACAAGCAAGGCTCTGTGTACTTAAATCCTATACAAGTATGTAATTATAAAGTGTCAGCTTACTAAACCTTCATCAGGTCATTGGTTTTGTTAAATAGAATGACAATGTTTGCTTATAATTGTTAGAAGTGGTGTATTGTGCAGATTTCCAAGTCTATGTTTATATTCTGGGCCTTTACTGGATTGGATTTACAGATTTAAAGTAAAAAAAACCCTCCATATTTATCTTATACTGGGCGTTCATGCAACCCCTCAGTTCAGCCTCTGTCTGAAACAGGCTGTTTTAGCTCCTGTCTCTTTAAAGCTCCTCTCTGTTCTGATTGGTCAGCTTCTGAAAGCTGCCCCTTGGCAGACTACTGGAAGCTATCTAAACAAATCATGCAACAAAAACAAAAGAAGTGGGATTTCTTTTTTTTTTCTTGTTTATATTCAAGCTGTAATCCAATCCAAAATATGTGAGTGGACAACTCAAACAACAAATGGAACAACCTCAGCAACAAAGGACATGCATCAATGATTTCATGTCATTTCGATGTAACTTCAACTGCAAACAGAGCGATCAAAGCAGGCCGAAGCCTGGGCTTTTGACTTTCTAGAGCATTGTTACATACAGCATGTTCACCTCAAGTTTTGAATTTTTACCATAATTATCACACAAAATCACAAAAAAAGCATATGTCCCTTTGTTGCGTGTTATGATATGGCTCTTCAATGCATCAACACATAAAGCATCTGTAGTTTGCATTCACTGTTGTACTGTTGAAGTGAAGGTCATCAGCTTGAAGCTCAGCATATTTGCTTGAAACCTACACATACAACAAGTCAGTGGGCTACAGTATAAATAGCTGACAACAATCTGTGAGATGATAATTTGAGGGGAGAAATCTTTGGCAGTGAAAGGTACAACCACCAACATTGCACATCAGATTCATGGCTGATACTTAATGCTGAACCACACACTGGGTTTATTTTAAAGAGCAGTCCCAGTGTGTGACACACAAGACAGCGCAATGCGCCTGGGAGACAGTTAGATGATGTCGATATGTATCTAGGCTCTGTTGCTGAGATCAGACAAGAAAAGGTCAAAGGAGTGTGCTCCATACTGATTTAGTCAGTGATGGATTGAAGAGAGCGCACATCACAACGATTTTTTATATATCCTGTAGCTGATATAATGAAAACCATAGTGCAGCAGCTGAAAAAGAGAAGAGGTGGCAAAATAATAATAATAATAATAATGAGTAATGTAACATTACATACAAAGAGATTTACACTGCAGAATAATCACATTGATACACACTTGCATGTATACATATTGTACATATAGATAGGCAACTTGCAAGACATTTGTAGATAGACATACAGATACTGAATATAACAGAAACTGTTCCTCACTATGTTTTATTCAAAAGGTAGATGGAGGACTTCCTGTATATAATTATAAAGTTGGCAGTGATTTTTTAATGTTTTTTGCAGTTAAATGCAGTTATAAAATCAAAATGTCCTCACCTGTGCCACTGTGAAATTCACTCACATATCTGTGGGTTTAAAAAAAACCTATATCCAATTTCAGCTGAGTTTGGGCCAGAGGGACTTGACCAAAGCCACGGTTTTAACTATAAACTATTTTTCTTCTTCTTTGTATTTTATAGTGGATCCTGAGCTGAAAAGAAGCTGGACAGGCTGAACCTCTGTTTCCTCTCGACCCACTGGTGGTCTTAAGGTGCAGTTTTTCATCTTTTTTTGAAGGATTTGTTTTTCATTTTTTCCATTTCAAGGTCTCTGTATGCTGTCCTGATTTTAGCCTTCCTGATATACATGTATGCCTGTGTCTGTGTCTGGATGCGGCTGTCTGTTTAAGACGCAAGAAAGAGAAATGTCAGGAGTCCAGGAGAGAGAGAGCGAACACAAATGCGAAAAATGTTATGCAGTGTCGGCATCTGTTTTCCAACTGTCGGTCTGAGTTCTTCAAGTGCTTTGGAGCGAACAGAGATGTGAATCATACCTAAAAGCCATAGCATCACTGGGTTGCTAATGTGTTCATCCGATTTAGATATCCATATTAACGAAGCATTTGTCACTTTCAAATTCTTATTAGTTATGTTCTGCTGAGTCCTCTGTTCCAAATCTCCAAATCTAATTATGCTTTCAAATTAATCACTACCAGGCATTAGTCTCAGGGCTTATGATTACATTTTTTACACTATATAACCCGAAGCTCATATGACTGCAGTGAATATAATTCTATAATTACGGTTAATTAAGGATTGTGAGCTCACTTTTGGCCCAGGTTTGGCATTGGTCACATGTTCTGGCTGACCTTGTCTCGGTCACTGGCACTACATCTCAGCCAGTCCCACTTGGCACCAGGTGACCAACTGTGGTCCAGAAATCAGCAGTGACAACATACCACTGCAGCCAAACAATGCAGGGGACAAGAGGAGAGAGGTCGGACTTCTCCAATTAGGATTAGAAGTCAGTTTATTTATTTGAAAGTGCTTGTGTAGGATTTTCTCATTAAAGCAAGGTGGGGGAGTAAAGAAGAAACAAGGAAACTGATGAGCTGATACACAATATGCATATGGAGTCCAATGAAAGAATGAGCAGATGTTTTTTAACAGCAGACATTTTGATTGATACAGTATATTATTATATCTTAAATAACGGCTGCATTATATGTTGGTATATAAATTCCTGTAATATTGCGCCTGCTGGATTACAGAGAGTAAACAGAGCTGTCATTAACATCATTAGTTCCGCCTTTAATTTCCCTGCTAAAGAAAGTAAAATGTCATAACAAGGGATCTGTAGATTCTTCTCAGTTTTGTTTGCAGCTATTACAAAAACTAACAAATCTTTAATTCAGTGGTCTCCAACCCTGCTCCAATAGAGCTACTGCCCTGCAGGTCTTAGTTATCTCAGCACTCTAACACACCTGAATCAAATAATTAACTGGTTATGAAACCCCTTGACAAGCTTCAGCTGCTTGATAACGAGCTAATAATTAGAATCAGGTGTGTTAGAGTGGGGAGATACCTAAAACATGTACGGTTGGAGACCACTGCTTTAATTTATAAAAATCACTTGTGTATCATTTAGCAGGAGGGAGGAAAAATTATGCTGTGAAACTAAAGCTAAATAAATCTAATTCATGGAGAAACAAATAAAACGAACAAACAAGAGTACTCCGATGTTAGCAAGACTATACCCAGACACCAAAATAACATGCAAGTGCAAGATGGGCCATCAAGCAAAAATGTGGCTCATGAGTTCACTATCAGTATTGCACGAGAGAAACAGTATAAAAACTCTAAATTTTTACTGGTTAATATTATCTATTTCCATTTATGCAGAACGCCTGTAAGCTGCAACCCATAATGCGCAAGATAGTTGGTTACACAGAACCAACCTTAGAAAGTGTTTAGAAAAGGATGGTCACTTTCAAAAAAAGTACTTGGCATTGGATGAACCATCTGTCTTTCCCCATCTATCACAGGCTATCAGGAGCAGGAGTGCACTGAAGAGGGAACACAATAACAAGCCACAGTCTGACGAACTTTGAAAACTAGCAAGCAAGTCAGTGCAGCGAGTTATAAATGTATAAATACTCTCCAGTTCTAATATAACTGATTCTATAGCAGCATCGACACTAACCTCATTAGGAGCTGTCATTGTAGTTGCTGCTTCTCGCTGTTGTCACACCTTGAAAAAACACGCAAGTTACTGCCAGTTCCTCATAGGACGCTGATTAGCCCAAACCATTGTTGGTTTGACCACAGGCGCATAACTAGAAGCCTGACAAGATGAATAAAAGGCTGTTGCAGTAATCTAGGCATGATGAGATAAAAGCATATAACATGGTCTCAGTGTCATTAAAAGTTCAGATTAGTCTAATTTTAGCGATGTTTCTAAGATGGTAAAAACATGATTGCACAAGCTTTAAAGTCATTAGTACTCATCATCAGGGAACTATGAATATTTGTATCAAAAGACTTGACACTCCATGGAGTTGTTGGATCAACAAACAAACCAAAAGATCTCTGTATCTACAGAAGAAGTAGCACACCTCACAGGCTACACTCCTGGAGCAATGGTTAGCCCCTCAGAGTGATAGCACCGGCTCTTTCTTCACATGTCAAGTGTGAAGAAATTGAACATAGCTAAAATATTCATTACAGCAGCCAGACCGTCAGAATAACTGAACAGGTTGAGATCACACATGTCTCTTTGATGCCAATCTGAAACTATTAAGGCACCACTGTCCTCACTATCAGAGACTTCAAGGGGAACTAAGAGACGTGGGAGTAAGACTGCAACCGTGTAGTACTCTACTTGATCTCCAGTTTTATTGAAGTTTACAGTTAAGCTGATCAAAGAACCCTAAAGCTTGCGTGCATCTATACCTGTATCAATATACTATAAATAGATTACTGTTTTTGTGTATATTTCTGTGTTTTTGACTCTTTTAGTTTATGCATGTTACCAAAAGAAGTGCTGCTGGAACATACTACTTTTGTTTCAGATACCTAGGAGATTTCTCACAATAGAGCAGCCTGGAAAGGTACGATGGCTCGCTGAGCGGATCCAGACCCGAGCTAAGCGTGTCCTCACTAACAGGCTTCTGTTTCCTGCTGGTCGCTCTGTGGTGTGTGGATGTCAAAGAGCATCTCGGCTCCCTTTCATATGTTGCGTAATTAGCCATCAGTAGGCATGCATGACTGGTGACTTGGAGCTGACAAATCTGTACAAAAGATGTGTGTGGCTTTTGAATCCAAACAAACAGTGCTGATAAACATCTAAGCAAATTAGCAGCACATTTTGTCTGTAACGTGTCTGAAGTTATTTGTATTCTTGCTTTTTTTAAGTGCATGTATACCATCCATCCATCGTATAAATAATCAGATGCTGCTTTTTTTTTTTGTTTACACGCCAACTGGATTGATAAAAAATATAATATGAAAAAACCTATCCCTCCCAGTCTTTGTGCAAGAGTTGACATTAATTTCTCCTATTGCAGCTTCATGACCTCGGACCTATGTAGTGCTTCATTTACACAGTCTAATGAAGCACAGACTAGTTATTTAATTGGAGGCAGCAGCAATGACATACTCACAAAGACAGCTAACATATTTCAATCTCCTTGCATGTGAGCCTGTACACACACACACAACTACCATCCACCCTGCACACATGCACACACAGCCCCACCATAAAACTCCACAGCTCAATTATGCTCACAAATACCCACATACCTCACATCACAGTGAGGGCCTATAAATCACAGTCTTCCCTTACATCTGGTCTTGAGGATGAGCAGAACAAGCCCACAGGGCAATTGAGGATGGGGGCAGGGGAGGGTGAACAAAAAGAAAGGAAGATGGAGAGGAGGAGGCAGGATGTTTAGCCGGGCTGCGGTCGTGCATGCTTTCTTGCTAACGGACATTTTTCTCAATCTGTGCTGTCACGCAGGGGCATGTTCTAAGCAAGATTAATCTCTGGTTTAGGATGCAGGTGACTACTGTGGCATTTGATATGTAATAGAAGAAGAAGAAGCTGTGCTAAACAAACACACAGACACACGTACACACAGACGCACACCATCTAGAGTGGTGGAATGCAGAAACAGAAAAAAAAAGTCCAATCTCCCATCTTCTGCTTGAGGAGCTTAACTGATCAACAGGTCAGGTTAACTGTTCTTTATTGAATTGCCGAGCTCTGCTGTTCGGAATTGATCCTCAATCAACTGACTTTTGCTGGCAATATGAAAGAAATCTCCTGTATTTGACAAAGAAATCCTTTCACATAAAAAAACACACAAGAGCATGTGGAGTGTGCAGCAGCTTGGATGAAAGTGCAAGTAATGATGTAATATTCCCAAAAATTAGACTTATTTTCAGTTTTTGTGTTGAATATTGCTGAAAATCCTGACGGGCAAATACTCCATTGAGGGATGTGTTAACCTGGGTTTGCACAGCGGGCGAGTCCCCAGCTAGCTGCAAACAATTAGGCACATCTCAACATGAGACAAGTTAACGCCGAAGAATAATGAGCAGGTCAGCGAACAAGTAGCCAGCAGCCCACATCCTGATTAACAGAGGAGCCAGTGAAAGGACCACTCACACACTAAGAGAGCCATTTAACATAATTAGATGTCCAGGGGAGAAAAGTGCTTGGACAAAGGGTTCGTCATTTTAGATCACTTCAACTTGTGAGTGTGTCATCATATTGTGGAGGAGGGAGTAAAGGCTATGAGTGCTGAGGGTCTTGGTTAAAATATCAAATATTCGGAAGAGCAATTTTAAATTTTTAATGTAATCTCACACCTCATTGCAATTATGGATTGTGTTTTGTCTAATCTGCCCTGCAGTCTTTAAATTAGTGGCCTGAATGTATTTAGTGCCTTAGAATCTTGTGTCCTTAGTAGTTGTATTTATCTTAAAAATACAGCACTCAGTCTCAGATTGTTATTGTGCACCTGCTTATTGAAATACAACAAACATGGAAACACCCCTGCTACCTTAAAGTTAGTGAATGCTAGTTTATTTGGTGCATATTTGAGCTTATTTTAGCTACACTGGTTAATGTGGCATGTATCATTATAAGCCATTAACATAAAACATTGAAATATTGTGATAGCAGCTGAGCAAACTGTCAATCAACACCAACACGGTCGACATCAAAGCGATTATAAGTCTTATTAACTGAACAATAATTTCCAAAATAACCACCAGCATACTTCTAAGAGGGCCTGCATTTTGTGTTTGGGACCATAATGACTCGTTGGGAGAAAAAAAGATTGATTTAGAATTTCTAGAGAGAAGTTGACACTTTTTGAATGGGAGTCAATTTGAGCCAGGGATTTTTTGGAACCAGCATCTAGTGGCCATTGGTGGCATTACATTTTAAGCTACTTCTGCATTGGCTTCAGCCTCAAGCTGCGTTAAGCTGCAGGTTTGGTATAAAACTATAAAAACTGTCTTTAAACCCCGTAGAACAATACGAATGTTGGTGTATGAACATTTGCCCTTGTGGTAAAGAGATTTTAACAAAAAGTCAATCTTAAACAGAGAATAGGTGATATACTCTTGAATACATTGTTTTAAAAAGGTGCTGGTATTGGATTGACACTTTGTAACTGACAAAACACAGACTTTAGGTTTAATTTTAGCAGGTGGAATCAGTATGCAGAGTGAATAACTTCACAACTACTTTACTGTTGTGCCATTAAAAAAATATTTTTTTGTCTAAAAGTAGTGTTTCTTTCCTTTTTGCCAATGTACCTAATTGAACATTGGAATGGTCATATTTTACTTTGAGCTTTATCTAAATGGAGAACATTTCCAAAGTCTCCGTTGTTATGGATTCACTATCTCATCAAAGTGTAATAAATGTCTATATTAGTTTTCTTCACAGTCACAGAAGATTAGAAACAAATATTTCTATATCCACCGCAGGATTTATAGGATTTGTATCTTACTGTAGCATTTGAAAATACAACATGGAATACCGAGCAGAAATTATAACGGCTATTGCCTTAAATATACAAGTGAAATATAGTATCACATTGGTGTTTTCTATACTGATCAGTCAACAATGAACCTGTTTACAGTTTTGATATGAGGAAACCTAAATGGCTGATAGCAAGTTATCATTTGTTGAAGACAATTAAGGCAATGTGTTGACTTTGCAGAGCTTTAATTGAGACCAATTTCTTGGCAATGCCAAGCCTAATGCTTTTATCTCACAACTGCAAAGATAAGTTAGCCTCAATTGAGTTAAGACCCATTAAATGTTTCACAAAACCCAATATAACTTGTGTGTGGTTTCTGTGGTATTAATGGACCATTTCCCATCGTAAAGCAAACACCACCGAATTGTTTTTTAGTGACAGTTACTGTATATAATTTGAGCTGTTTGTTTGCTGAGCTACACTAAAGTGGTTCTGACATGAATGTTTAAAATTGTATAAAGATGTTAAATTGCCTTTGATTGGATGGACTATGACTGCTGGAATATTAGAGTTTTAACTCTCTCAGAATTATTGGTGACAATTTTGCTGTGCAGTCTTTCAGTAAGTTAGCAACTACTCTCATCTGCGAAAGAGGAAAATCATGAAATCTGGAGAAACTGTACTGAAGGAAAGAGGACAACAGCACTGAAGAGGAAAAACTGAGGGAAGGAATATCAGTTTGAGGAGACGGCTACGTGGGGGGGGATTTTAATTTGCTTTGAGTTTCTTGCTTGTTATTTTGCACTCATTCAAATTTTTGGTGACATCTGCACTTTTTTTCTCCCCTTCTCTGAGTTATGAGTCATCCTAAGCAAAATCCCTGCATTATAAAACAATTAGATCAGAAGCCTCCGGTAATGCAGCAGGGATCCAACGTTCCCTACCTACTGCCGCGGTGAGAAATGGAGGGGGAAGAGGGGTGTCTGGATGGGAGGGGTGAAGGATCTGAGAAAGCAGGAGAGGAGAGAGGAGTGCAGAAACAGGAATATGACTCACAGATCAACACAGACACTTTCCAGATATAAAAAGTTTTGTTTTTTTCTGTATTGAAAATTTGCATTTGCTCTTCTGTCTGTGTTCACGTGTCACTTGATGCTCATCAGATCAGCTTTGACCTTGTTTGTATTCTAAGAGGCCGGTTATGATTGGTTCATTAATGTTTCAGATACAAAAATTACCCACGTTGTTACTTAGTGTGATACCCAAGATTATCGCACTCCTTCTCTCCCCATTTTTCCAGTTTCTTGTGATACTCCATAATCTGATGCATCAAAGGCTATTTGATATGAATCACTGGTGTGTTCTAATCTAAATTTTGCTTATTCATTTCCCTTGTGGATCTCTTCACAAAGCCTCTTAAAATCATTGACTGATAATGAAGCTCATTAGTGCGGCTTCGTATTCCGTCCATTTTCCCCTCTGCAGCTTACTTCGTCCTGACAAGCTACACTAACAAGCAGCTGTGGATCTCCACAAAGATTTTTTCCCCCTCTTGGTATAGAAAAACATCAAACTGGGGCTTATTATCTTTAGAACATAAGGATTACAACTGATTGTAGATCATTTGGTTGGCTTTACAATACTAGTTGTATCACGACTCATTGAAATATGATACTGAATTTGATGCTACTGCTAAAATAATTAAATGTTTTCAAATGATTTTATCAACCCAAATATATCTTCTATATTTAGTCATCATATGAGAAATTAAACTATTCAGGCATAATATGACAGCAATCCGCTACACAGATTGAGGCATTTATGAGACTGATAAGTGCAACATCCATATGGATTTACTCACTATGCATAAATTCATTTAGACAGTCAAGACGGCTGCATCTACATTCAGATGACGACTTCTAATCTGTTATTTCTCTGGTGATCATAAAGTTATGAAAGGTGCCAGCACTGATAGAAATCAAACCATAAATCTTGCAAACTGCTGAAACAGCAGTGTCAGTTAATATTTAAGTTGTGTTGAAAATGTAAAACTAGTAATTTTGATTCTATATAACTTGTGCAGTTTGTGTCTTGTCAGCTGGCAGCTAATTCCTGCAGCATTCGCTCCTAATGAACATCCATGTATTGCAAGTTCCAGTGGTGAGCAGGTGTGAAAGCTAATGAAATCTCCCAGATACCCTGAGCCAAATATGTCACTGTAAAAACATTGGTTTCCTATTAGCTGTGTTGTGTCTTTGTTCCAGTAGCAATGTTTCCTGTGATTTCGTTATACTGAACTGCCAATTACACGTGCTTTATGTCTCCAATATCATATTTTCATTACGCAGATGCAAGATGTAATATGGATCTCCTGTCATATCCGCGCATTTAGCCTTCAAGATTTGCCATACCTAGAGTAGCATTATTTTGAATGGTCAATCACTTCGACGTAATTAGATTTTCCTTCAGTTTTGGCCGACATTCTCCCCCAGCTTGATACTGGGCATTTGTCTGTGGTAATAATATAAAAACAATTCTATGGCAGCTGAAATTGAGTTTATGCCTTTCTCATTTTTAGTAAAAGAGAAGGGCGGTAACTGAATCAATCCTATCATCTAATGCCATTTCTTCTCAGAGTTGAGATTATTTAATATTATATAATATAATAGTGGACATAACCAATATCTTCAGACAAGGGAGCACTGAGGTGCTCCTCAGAGCGGCTCATTACTCTGGGTTTTCGTATCCCATGTTTTCCTTCCTCATGTGAAACTTGCTTTCATAAATGTTTTCTTTGAGTTAACTTTCCTTTTGTGTCTTGCCTTTCCTCGACTAGTCTCACACACACACACTTACACCCGTGTGTATTCTTGCCAGTGAAACTGTCATTTAATTGACTTTTTTCCTGACACTAATCCTGTTGTATAAAAAGTGTATAGGAGGAAGAAGACATGCAGTAGATGATCTATTTATAGAATTTCTGCTGTGCTTTACTGCAGGACGTGGGGGTAGAGTGACAAGCATGCGCACTGCAACTTGGTTTTAATAGTATATGAGCCATTTCAGAGTAAAGCAGTCACTTATGAATCATGAGGGTTTGATATATCAGATTTAGGTTACATGCTAATAGTTTGCCCCCTTTCCTTGGTAGGGGTCAAGCAAAGCTCCAAATGTTTTCGTGACTAAACTAGCACTTTGGGATAATGATTAGTGCTGTCTATTAAATCATTAAACAAGTTCCTAGTCTGACCTTTTGGTTCTAAGACATAAACGCAAAGTTGAAGCCTGCAAGTCTATCTTCAAGGAATTTTATTTTGTGAAAATTCTAATTATGAGCCACGATGTTTCTCTCAGCCAGACGCTAAGCCAAGTTGTTAACCAAATCGCTACCCTGAGGTGAGAGGTTCATGTTGCCTAATTAGAGCTAAAGTTATTTTCTGTGCGGAAATCTCACTGGTTTATGTGTCTCTGTACCGAAACAAACCCTGCAGCTGCAGCTCACTGGCAGACACATGTGTTGCTATGACCTGCTGTGCTGAGTTTCTAAGGCTTTCATATACTGTATATACAGTATGCATACATACATACATACCTTTCACTGTCCTCTATGAAACTACTGTATATGGATATCAATTGAGCATCATCCAAAACAGCAATCAGAAGAGCACATATGACAACATAATGACTGGCAGGGGGAACATGTTTATGAGTCATATAAGCATCATTTATAATACAGTTCTGTGAAAGAATGAAATGTTTGTGTTTATGCAAGAAGGGATGAAACACCTGCCAAACCAGCAAAGGAGGATAGAAACAGATCCTTTTTATATATTTTTTTTTACAATTGTATAAGAAAACTCTGATATGTATGCAAATCGATACAGCTAAGCAAAGCATTGCAATTTTCTTCCATGAGGTAGAGGGGGCTTGGGGGGCACTGCAAAATGCAAAAGATTTCCTCAAAAGATTTGGCAGGATCCCCATCTTTATCTGCAAGTCATCTCTCATAGATATCAAAGAATTTCACTTGGATTTGTGTCAAACGATGCAACTGTCTTCATGTGAAATGCAGATTTATTTATTTATTTTTGCATCTGAGCTTTGCCAACTACAAATGACTCCTGGGGCAACCAAGAAAGTCTGGATCCCCTGAGCTACAGATGTGTATGTATTGGATAATGAGGATTCTGGGGGGTGGTGGAGTGGATAGGGGCTGAAAGCACATCAGTGTTAGTAGATCTATTTTTGGCTGCAATCATTCCTGTTTTAGACAGACGCAGTAATTGAGGAACTGTGATTAAAAACAACCTGCATTCTTTCTGCCTCCCAGCTCTACAGAAATCTGGGGAAAAAAACGATGCAAGTGAACTTTCTCTCAAGATGTAAAGTGCTATATGGGTAATCTTAATGCAAATTGGAGCTGGCTGGAGAATTAATGAATTTCT
Organism: Scomber scombrus; assembly: GCF_963691925.1. NCBI lineage: Eukaryota > Metazoa > Chordata > Actinopteri > Scombriformes > Scombridae > Scomber > Scomber scombrus. The sequence goes on from NC_084980.1 coordinate 20,166,522, forward strand.
GAATTTATTACAACCTTTAATTTATTCTGCAATAAACGTGAGTATCCTCATGAACAGAAAGCTACCGTGTTTCTTGCTTTTACTATATTTTCTATCTGCTTTTATTGAGGCATGACATTAAGATAGTTCATTCTCTTGTCCAGGTGAAGGCCGTAGCCTCTGTTGGACAATCTCCGTGCCGGTGACCCACTGCGCTGACTTGTGGCAGCATCATCTGCTGCAGCTCATTTAGTATCAGGCATCAAAGAAAAAACACCACGACACCTGCAAGTCCATCCATGGCAAACACCCGCCCACGCACATCCACACACACACGAACACTCACACACGTCTATTAAACTAATCTTCGAGAGGCGAATGGGATTCATTTATGAGACCAACGGTGAGCTCCTCACTAATGCTGATTTTCATGTCTCTTTGATGCATCTTCACTGTTATTCTTCCTGACACTTCAACCCCATAATTGTGATCCCTCAAGGTAGCGAGAATGATATTAGAGTGACAAACACTATATTTCCCTCTGTCTATCAGCCAGGTGAGGTAATTGAGAATAATGTGCAACTACCTTCGCAACTTATTGACTTTTGAATCAATGCTAATAAATTAAATTAAAAGTTGAAATGAGCTGCATATGAACTCCAAAGAAAACCGGCGTTCATCCTTGGAGGCGCTAAACATGAGCCGCACAAAAGGCCGCTTTTATCAGTAACAGCAGGTTCAATGCAATGTTCAATTTAGACATGCCTATAGAAATTATTTGTACAAGGCTGCGCTCGCTGAAGAATCAATAGCAATTAGAGGCACTGTTGCCTCAGTATTGACAGAAATATTAGAGAACTTTAAAGATCTCAGCAGACTTTACATTTGCAAAGTGCATCTACCTCCCTGTTAATCTGGGGGAGTTCTAGTTGACTCCATTGGGGTTTTGAGAAAAACCTAAAGTTGTTAATATTATTAGTCACGCTGATGCAACAGATCAGGCGAGTGGAGGAAGGAACTAAAATAGTTTGCAAAGGTTTTCTCTCATGAGCTTTGATGCTCCACTATAGTCGCTGAGCTACTGGAGCTACTGTTTTTCTGGGAGTGGATTTTATCTACTCTGCGGCCCTTACTGTGTTTCTCTGACAGAGAGCTCAAGAATATTTTTATACCTGCCCTGAAGTAACACTAAAAGCACTGCGGGACCTGAGTGACAGCGTAAACACACTCCATTAGGGACGTAAAGGGAGACAGACTTCATTCACCCAATCAGTATTTTACAAAACTTTTTCTGCCTGAGAACAGCCAACCAGAGTTCACATTTAATGTTTCTCTTGGCCTAAAAAAAAGTATTAAACCACCGTCATTAATACAACAAATCCATGCATATTAGTAAATTTAAAAAACAGCAATTTTCTGAAGTTTATATGTTGACGTAAGTTATACAATGTGGAACTAAATTCCTTTTGTCTAAAACATTTAATGAAAGCTTTTATAGTACCTGATATCAGGTAAGATGAACACAGAGTTTCCACCAGTGGATTGCAAACCTGGCAGCCAAATTGGCACACAACTGAAGTGAAGAGGGTTAAGCCTGAAGCTAACAACAACTTCAGCCCAGGCTCACTTGGTGGGCTCTTTTAATGTGGTCCAACCATTCACATTTTACTGACAAATCTCAGTCGCTCCTACAAGTTTTGCTCAACCTGAAATTATGTTTCTATTTTTACACAGTGCTTCAGTTTTGCATTTACGAAGAAAACAAATTATCTCCTTCTACCTCTACATTATTCATTATGTGTTTTTTTTTCTAGGATAATTCAGCAGAGATTTAAGATGTTAATATGTAAATGTCCCTCTTCTTACTGTTTATGCAAGTAACTGCTCTGATCAACCGGTGACAACTGGCAGGTTTGTGAATCAAACTTTCCCCCCCTTGCAGAACTGCTAGTTCCTGTTTAGTGATGTCGCAACTCGCTAGAATGAATCAGAAAAGTAGTGCAGACCTGCCAAACTTCAAGAAAGTCTTTAAGAACCACTTCATGATGAAAAACTTTTGAGCTCATGAACATTTGTGAAAAAACCTCTGCTGATTTATTTCCTTTCACATCCCATCTGTGGAATTACTGAGCATTTTGGTCAGAGGTGCACTCCTCAGAGGAAAATGTGCACTTGTGTGTCTCTGCAGACATGCGATCACTGTGCAACAAACTAGAGGAACCCCAGGTACTGGTGGGGAATAATGGACTTTTCTTCATCTACCATTTTGTGCCTCACAGAAACTTTGCTGTGTGGATCAATACTGGACTCTGTGCTGCAGCTGGCAGACTTCCACATGCTCGGAGTGGATCGTGACACAGAGCTCATGCCAGCTTTTTGCGTACTTCAGAGTGACAAATCATACCAGCATACATTGATTTCAAAATGCGTACCTGTTATGCAAAATGCATACAGGTTAGGAGGTCTGGTAGTGAGACTAATTCATGTTAAGGTGTCACTAGTAGCTAATTTTAGCTTTAATTTCTCCTAAATTAAAAAAAACTAATTTATCATGCAATTCTTAAAAATCAAGGACGCCTCAAGGAAATAAATTGCAGCAGTGGTCTTCTGGGAATCTTCCTCTTCCTCTCAGCATCTTGTAGATCCTTTGAACAAAGTGGCTTGAGAGAAATATGTCTTTATATTATTATTCAGTAGATTCCAGTACCAAAGTGACTTGCTGGAAGAAGAATATTATTCATCTCAGTATAAGAGTGCAAGAAAAGTGACTCAACTGCTATTGGATGGATTGCCATGACATTCATGGTTCCCAGAGGATACATATTATTGACTTTGGTGATCCCCCGACTACTCTGCTCGTGCCACCGTTAGGGTTGAGCAAAATGTCTCAACAACAATTAGATGACTTGCCATGAAATTTGGGACACACATCCATGCCTGTCTCAGGATGAATGGTGATCCCCTAACTTTTCATCCGGTATCACGATCACCTTGAAAGGCAGATCCCTCTTGTTTACAGTATCTATTTTGACTGACCTGTGGGAGTTTTATTTCTTGTCTCTATATTTTTTAAATATGGCATAGTGGAACCATTTGAGACTGACTTGATATGAACTAAATATACCTGCAGTACTGGCCAGTCTCTCACCTTTATATAGTCCAGCCGATTATCCATGCTCACAGCCGGCTCTGCTGTGCATGATTCGAGAATGAGTAGTTTAGCTTTCAGACTTTGGCAGGCAGTGGCACCACTGTGTGACAATGTATGAGCTGTTATCACATAGCCCTGCAGGTGAGCATCAGTCGTGGCAATAATACTGTATGTGTATAAATTACAAGTTAACACTCTTACCATAAAGAAAAAGAGGCCTAGCCTTTCTATAATTTTCATAGGCAGCTATTATTTTAAATTACAAGTTGAGTCCGTAAGATTTTGCTCTTGAGAATACAGTCATGTCACTCAAGAATGTGCTGACATCTCTGAGCAGGTTTTTTGTAATAGCAAACCTTGCATTGCTCTTTGTGCACTTCCTACATTCAGTATAATTAAACATCCAGAAATGATATTAGTGGGTGAGATGGGATTGAAAACTGTGAGACTGGTAATATTTCATCAAAGCACCAACAAATTTGCCCACATAAGGAAACAACATTTTTGCCCACACAGAGACTGAAATAGACACCAATGAGCATCATCACCAAATGTGGGAATCCTACTTTCCTCCTCTCCTTCCAGATTCAAGTTGGCAGCAAGACAACATACTAAAAAAGAAAAGAAAAGAAAAAAAGACAGTAAAGTAAACAGCTTAAGTTGAATGAAGGTTTTTGTTTATACTTTACCATGTAAATATGTGGGCTTCTCTCTGCTGTTTTTTCCCAAAAAAGAATGTACCTCATGAATCACATTTCCATCATAATTTACCCTATGAATCATATCACGGGCAGGTATAAAGTTGTAACACTCCTGTAGCCAATTGTCATGCTATGCATGAATGTTGAATACATATTTATGAGATATGAAAGCTGTTGTGCATCTCATGTCCTGCAGAATCCTTTGAACTTTGCAGTATATGCCATTCTCTATGAATCCATGTGAATATTGTCCAATGCAAGTTTTAAATACTGTTTACCATTAACTTAATCATTCCAAAACATTTTATGGGGTGTAGTGATTCATATATAATCGTTTTTCTATTTTTGTAGCACATCTGTCTTTTTTAATAACAGAAGAGCAGAAAGTGAGAATTAAAGACTGGAGCACATGGTATATTTATACTTAATTGTCTTAAAATTTGCATAAAACTGTAAAGAGGATGGCTTCATTCTCATTGCTCTGGGCTATAGCATTTAGGATGGATGCATTTCTTTTCTGGGCCAAGTAGAGGGTGTGAAGCTATTAGAAACTAGAGTTCACATGGGCACAGATGGTTATTAATGGAAAGAACCAGGAAGAGATCAGCCTCTGAGGATGAGTCACACAGGCAGCAGCCCATCCCCAGAGGCCTCCGTTGGGCAATGCTTTATTACCCAAGCCTTACAGTGGTTGGGTGGGATCTAAAGAGCTACCACAAACGGTGCTTTTGCTATGCCTGATGTCTCTGAACTTGCTTCTCAACTACTCAGTGTTCAACTCGCCAATAGCTTGTTTGCACAAGAGGCGTTGTTATAAATAAACATGTCTGGTGGAGGTGGCTAGAAGAGAACAGAAGATACGAGAAACAAGACGATACAGTGGGAAAGAGAACAGGAAGACAATTGAGTGTAATCTATTTGAATGTTTGTCCAAAAAAGATGTAAAAACAGGAGAGGTATGCAATGCTGCAAAGATGGTTTCGTCTTCTGTATGAAAACATTCAAAGAGAATTAGCATTTGATTCTCAGGTCCTTTAAAGCTATTAATATGTATTGTTTTCTAAATGAATCAATTAATTCAGGCGAGTCTTTCAGCACTCGCTTCAAGGAGAACAACATCTATCAAATTAATGTCTCTTGAGATAGCACAACAAATACTTTAGAGAGATAGGTACCAGACTCAGGAAATTTCAAGTCAAAAGCAAAGTGAATGGAACACATGTTGTCAAAGCACAAGCAAAGACCCCTTACATCTTAGATTACACGGCAACAAATATAAAAATAGGTATACTGAACTTTGTCTGAACTGACCAAGAGAATCAGATAATGCTGATGATGTAGTTTATATTTAGTGTGAACATAAAATAAGAACTTTTATAGCACGACTTTAAAGGTAGAGTCAGTTATTCTGGAGAGCAATTGTTGATATTTGAACTAAACACACAAACAAATACACCCCTCCCTTTGTGCTTCTTCAGAAGCTCCGCCCCCCAAATTCAGAGACGTGCATTGCCACGGCAACGACCACAAGAGAAATATGGTGGAATACAGAGCAATGCATGAGCTGTAGAGTCACTTGTGTTGCCTTCACACTTTATCACAAGCAGAAACAAAAATGTATCTCATGTGAGCACAACTGTCCATCCGCACTCTCTGCAGCATCCCCACTTCTCACTCGACCTGCGTTCAGTGTTGTTGTCCGTCTGTCAGCTGAGAGGACAGCGGCCGGCCAAACCGTCTTCACCAGGTTAAAATAGTTTGCATGTTCGCTCCACGGGAAGAAATTGACAGTTTGTATTTATTGATTCATTAATACGGTTAATAAGTTAAACACACGTACACAGCGGGATACTTAAACAACTGCCTGCTCAGATTTTGCTTAACTAAATGTGGCAGAAACCGACTCGGCAGTGTAAAAAAAAACGTGGGGGGTCTTAAATTCACTGTGAATTGATACATTGATATATCTGTTCCATGAGAAAACACTTGAATTGGCCACAGCCTGTCTCTCTCTAGTTCGCCAGCACCCCCCCCCCACCCCCCCCCCCCCACCCCCCCCCCCACCCACACCCCCAACCATTCAACGGGTGCTGGAGACGGGAGGCTGTCATGTTCTCACACAGACAGCTGCTCTGATGACTTCCCCTTGTCCTGTACACGAGCACGAACGCCCCCTGCTGCTGATTGGCTGGAGAAGTGTTGTGTGGCTCGCTTCAAGTCACTGTGTTTACATGGTCATTTACAGAGCCAGAGCTGTGTATGAACACTGGATTTTTTTTCAGTGCACACACAGAACAGACAGCTAGCAGACCGTGGGGATATATTTGCTG